>NC_059391.1:8687500-8977500 GCF_019703515.2 Myxocyprinus asiaticus
AAATAAATTTACAGTGCAAATTATGGTTACTCCAGGGTTGCTTGTGCATTAGCATTAGATGCTGGAAATGTCCCGCCCCTTACTGAAACAGAAAATATTATTGTTAGCAAATATCCAATCGTGTCTGAATGAACGTTCTGATTGGTGGATCAGCTTAGTTGGACTATCTGTCTTGCCTGTGCCATCAGTTGTGCTCCCGTAGCTCCGTTCGCGTTTAGAGAGAATCTCTGTACACTTTTTAAAATAATAATAATGAAAATAAATTCACACAATTCACTCAACGGTCTTGCGGCATCATGTTAATAGATTGAAAAAGTTCTGGGTCAAAAGCCTACTCATTGTTCTGGCGGCCAAACGTGTCATCACTTATTTCAGGTGGGCATAAGCAAAATCCTAAAATAGATAGGTAGGCATATGCGTATGCCTACGTATGCCCTAGACTACACTATTGGGCTTGGGCCCAGAATGATAGTCAAGCCCGGAATGTTTTTTTGTTTGGACATTTTTTGAGTGGAACTGAAGGAGTTATCGATCAAATTGATTTTCAACACACTCTCACTGCAAAATCATCAGAATTCGTGCGACTTTTCTAAATTTGGCTAATTCGTATGATTTCGTGCGACTGCACTCGTTTGAATTCCTACGACTTTCACTACAGCCAATGACGTCGCTGGACATCATTTCCATCTATTATGTAACAATTACTTGCTTCTGTCACACACAACAGTTCGGTTAGGTTTAGATAAGGGGTTTGGGTAAGGGCATAATATTAATAAATATGTCTTTAACGCCTCGTGCTCAGAACTCGTGCTTACTTCTGCATTAGACATCCGGGAATTTGCACGTGATGAAATCGTACAAGTTTATGCGAACAACATCGTGCAAGACCATACGAAATTGCCAACTTGTAAATTATGTATGACTTATGAGATCGGTGTCTGTCGCCTGTTTCTGAGCGATGCCCGCGGTTCGCGATTCAGATTCGCTATTTGAATCGGCTTGCATTTTACTAAGAATCATTCGGACGCCTCGCGCAGGGACTGAATCAATTGAAGAGGTTTCACACACCATAAAACAGTAAAAGCACATTCTAAAAACGCCCTTACAGGACAGCTGTTTTACTAAAATAAAGCATTTTTTATAATTCAAAATTAGTTCATTGTTTTAATAATTAGATTTAAATTTTTCATTATTAATCCCAAATAATTTTAACAACACACAACTAAGTAAACAAATAAATAAGTCAGATTTAATCATTAAAGATATACAGGCAACATCAATATCAGCATATTTAGCTACCGATGTGACATGACAGTCGATGTGTAGAATTTTACAATGGAGCAAACATGAAACACTTAATGCCATCATTTCCTCTGATATCCACCTGCCTTATCGATCCTTGCACGAATAGTGTCTGTAATGATGGTAATTCACTTTACAGGCTGACCCATTCAGAGCACTGAGAGGATATTGAGGAATTAGCTGGACCTGAATTGAACTTAAATTGCTTTGATTGAATTACTTGGAAATGTCATCCATCACCTGGCAGAGCAATAAGGGCCATTATTTGATGCAGATGTTATTCTTCAAGGGCACTTTTCTCCATCTAATCTGAATTGCTGGGCCAAAAAGTCTATTACTCGAATCTTACTAGAAACACCTTTAAAATGTAGTTTTATATCAACATGATCATCATGTGAAGTGAAAACTAAATAATAGGTATTCTTGTATTAAGATTAACATGGGCCTGTTATTATGTGTTATAAAAAATATTTACTGGACTTTGCATAACAGTGGCATAGATCATGCCAATGAAAATGTAATGGAAAGTGGGTGGAAATCGAATTCAAGTGTCTAAAATGGTTGTATTAGGATGTTTTAATTAGTCAACTCAAGTCAAGGTTTGGAGCCCTGTTTAGTCTAGTGGAAAGATGGCACCCCTGCTGGCACAACGAAGAATGGCGTCAAATAAAATGTAAAAGGTGGGGGTGGGGGGGTATGGCATGAATTATCAATGCACTCTGTTACTGGAAGCACCATTAAAGACATTAAACCTCTCTTCCTCTGTCTCCTATTATCCATCAGATGAGGCTAGCAGGAAACCCAAAAGATCTGTAGGGCCCTGCGATAAATCATTCACTCCATTCAGTAAGGAGCATTTTCATCTCAGTCACAGTCATGCACAATAATGGATAAAACTGTCTGTGATACAAGATCAGCCCATCCAGCACAAATCATTTTCCACTTTAAAAGGCACCTGTACAGGTCAGTCTTTGCCATTGGCATCAATAAAAGGGTTAGGCAACTTTGATATTACAATCGTGTTAAAGGGATGGTGCACTATCATCATTTACTTACCCTCATGTTGTTCCATACTCGTTTGATATTCTCTCTTCAATGGATCCCGAAAGAGGATACATAGAATGTGCATTTAACTTTCATTGAATGGGGGGTGGTTTGAAACACAGGTAAAGTAAATGATGACAGCATTTTCATTTTTAGGTTAACTGTCCCTTTAAGCCAAGATGCAATCAGCAAATTCATATCTTATTTCTTGTTTTAAATGCAAAGATCTGCATTTAATTGTTCAGGTTATATAACTTACACTCTCTAACGATGTATATAACTCTTAGAGTAATATCCTTTACCTACATATTTACAACATGACATCTCCGGTGTGGGATTGTTTATCCCCACTATCGTTGGATTATTTATGGGTGGTTGCTTACTCAAATGGCAGATCTTTCCCACTAACTGGGCATTAAAACTAACCCTAATTCTAACCTTTAACCTTTGACCCTGTCATTGTGCTGTCAATACCCACAATGTACATGCTTTCACCTATGAAGTGCTGGTGTAGAAAAGCCTCACCCACATATATGCTTAGACTACCATCTGGTGGTTGTTTTATTTAAATAAAATGTCAAACTGTTCTTGTAAGAGTCTGGTCATATAGCAGGACATTTTCAGACATTTATTTGTTTTGTAAAACCCTTAAATATCTACAAAAGTGTCAGTAAAACTAACACTTTCGCATGCTTAAAGATGCATTATTTGAGATATATTTCAAAAAAAAATCTAAATGAAGAATGTAAATACGATAAGTTGCTCTCAATTCGATGTCTTTCTAATATCACATATGCAATTTGCACTACACATTCTTTGTGCATTTTAACTTTATTTACACCTAAATAATAGAAATTATATTTCCACTTTTTAGGGCAGCTGTTTGCAGAGATAGTCTCTTTAGTCATATTTTATATTTTTAATATTTTCTGGAGAAACACGAGTGTAAGCAGGCACCAATAAATAGGCCAGTGTTATTTTATGAATGATGAGATTTTTAGTATTAATAAAATATTGTAACATCTGTAGGAGAATACATCAGGTCAACATGTTGATGGACTAGTTTAGGAATATATTTGGAATACTTATACATTCAGACTGTATATTGTTAACAAATATTTGATGATATACTGTACATATTTTATTAATTTAATATAGTTGTACTACTTTATATGGAGATACTTCATAAATATAGCTTTTAGCATCATTATCTTTAATAACTTTGATTTACACTTCATATGTTCTATTGGTTACACTTTACATAAGGTTCTATTCTTTAACAATAGTTAATGCATTAGGTATCATGAACAAACAATGGACAATAATTTTTGTTTTACAGCATTTATTAATCTTCACTGATGTTAGTTCATAAAAATACAATTGTTCTTTGTTAGTTCATAGTGTATTTACTAATGTTAACATATACAACTTTTGATTTGAAAAATGTAGGTATTAGTATATTTTGAAATTAACATTAAACAAGATTCAGAAATGCTGTAAAAGTATTGTTCACTGTTATTTCTGTTAACTAATGCTGTAAACTAATGTTAACAAATGGAACTTTATTGTAAAGTGTTACCGTTCCATTAAAAAATAAAAATAAAAGTCATATTGACACAATTTCATTTTTTTTTTTTTTTTTCACAGAGTTATCTATTACGGTTTTTGGAATCAAGTTCCGATGTGAGGTTTTGAGTTGCCACTTTTTAAAAGCAACAGCATCTGTAGCAGCAGATGTGGATGTAGACACACAGCACAATGATGAAACTGTCACACATGAAGCATGGAGGAAATGAGACAGCTGATTGGATCATCATGGCAAAATCAAGCCAGCACATTCAGGGCGTCTGTGAGTATCTTCAGTTCATCTTTAATGGACTCCAGTCCTAACTTGACCTTCAACGGGTTGTCCAGTACTTCTATGCTGTCTGTGTACGGGTCAAACCGCACAGAAAATGGTCTCTTGATGCGTGTCACATATGTTCTGTTAAAAAAACACACACACACACACACACACACACACACACACATAATTTTAATTATTTTAATATAAATAATTTTAATTATTTAATTGCACATAATTAAGACAATAAATGCAGTAAATTTAAATAAATGTAAACTTAAAGTTTAAATAAATGTATGCAATAAATATCCTCTTTATTTTGCTAATTAGCACTTGCTATATGTTTTTAAAAAAAAATGTTAAAGTTTTCTTTTTTTTTTTTTTTTTTTTAAGAGTAAGAATAATTGAATATACAAATAGGTAGTTGGCATAAAATACTTTTGGGAAGTATTGTCCTGCGATGTGACATGCTATACCCCATCTAAAATGATTTTAAAACAGAATTTTGCTAATGATTTTATAATTATTATGCATGATGCTTTTGTGACCTTATATTAATGGAGAGAATACAGAATACATTGAATATTTTTACTTTTAAAAATTAATTTGTCACAACGCAAGACCATTTAAAATGATAATTTATGTACATTCAAACAAATCTTAACCTAAAATCTTGATGTTGATAAAAAAAATGACACATTATGTATCAACTGTCAAAATAAATTAATAAAAACAATTGTAATTTATGTAAAATAAATAATATTAATGATTTAATTGCAAACAATTACAGTACAAATAAAAGTAAATTTATGCAGTAGCCTAAATATCCTTATTTTACTTACATTAATCAGCACTTGCTTTGTTTATGGAGTATTTTAATCATTGCAATATGTTTTTCTGAGTTTATCTTTTTGCTTTGCAAAGCGACCTTGAGTATAAGGAAGGCACTATAAAATAAAACATACTGTATTATTATTATTATTATTATTATTATTATTATTATTACTATATTTTTTTGTAATGCATTTTAAATTCATTCATTCATTCATTCATTTCATAACTAATTATATCAGCATGATCTCATGAAAATTATGTGACTGGACATTTCTGCTAAACGACATTACACCGTTTATGAAAATGATTACGTACACGTATTGCTGCAGATCTGATTGAAATGTCCAATGTGGTGCTAAAACCAAGTTAAATTTTTCCTAAACAGATGAGGTTTTTAAAGGGATAGTTCACCCAAAAATGACAAAAAATTTCTGATCATTTACTCACCCACATGCCATCCCAGTGTTCAGCAGAACACAAACAAAGATTTTTAGGAGAATATCTCAGCTCTGTAGGTCCATACAATGCAAGTGAATGGTGACCAGAACTCAGAAGGTCCAAAAAGGACATAAAGGTAGCGTAAAAGTAATCCATACGACTCCAGAGGTTAAATCCATGTCTTTAGAAGCGATATGATAGTTGTGGGTGAGAAACAGATCAATATTTAAGAATTACATTTTTTATTGTAAATCTACACTTTCACTTTCACATTCAGCCATCTACTTGTTGGAGCTGGTCAAAGGTGGATATTGATAGTAAAAAAGGACTTAAATATTGATATGTTTCTCATCCTCACCTATCATATTGCTTCTGAAGACGTGAATGTAACAGTTTGAGTCGAATGGGTTACTTTTAAGCTGCCTTTATGTCCTTTTTGGACCTTCAGATTTCTGGTCACCATTCACTTGCATTGTATAGACCTACAGAGCAGAGATACACTTCTAAAAATCTTAATATGTGTTCTGCAGAAGAAAGAAAGTCATACATATCTGGGATGGCATGAGGATGAGTAAATCAAGAAAGAATTTTCATTTTTGGGAGAACTTTTCCTTAAAGAGTTATGCTCTGTCGAGTTTTAAATCAACTCAGCAATCAACTATGATTACGCTTGAAAAGCTTGTAAATGTACTTGGGTATGTAATGCAAATGTTAAAAAGTTTCGCCTTACAAGTCATGTGCTATACTAAAAAGGTTTAAATGTCAGAAGATAGCATTGCGTGAGGAACAGGGTAAAAAGTACATGTTTATGGCCTGATAATCTGCAGTTTTACTCGTGATTTGTGTGAAAAGGAATAGCAGTCGTTGTTGTTTTTGCGCCTCTAGTGTTCATTTCACCAGGAAACTTACACGATACAAAGAACAGCGTAAGAATAATTTAGCAAAAATGTAGGTATAGTAATGTGATTTAATGAGACCAGGTTGAAGAATACATGATGGCCACATCTACAGCACTAGCAGCAATGGAATATTTGTGATGCAACTGACCTCAGTTTCTCTGTGGCATCAGAGAAGCTTTCGGACACAAAATAGACTGGTTGGTAAGTCTGGTCTTGGTATGGCTGAACAGCTACGATGTCTGGATCAAACTCACGTCTCTCTGGCTCGTCTGAGAGTGAATGCTGAGGAAATAGACAAATTCAAATGCTAATGTCATACAACAAGAATTTAAAGCTGAAATCTACTAAAATTACTGACTGCCACCTACCACCAGCTCGCCGTAAGAAGACAGTAGTCCTGCTCCATACGCTTTGATTGTCCCTGCCTGCTTACACAATCCAAACTCCACTGTGAACCAATAAAGCTTCAAAACACACAGGAAGAATCATATTAAGTGCTATTTAGCTCATGCATAGAGTTAGCAATGCCTGACAAGATGTGAGGTGCTTCATACTCACTGTTGACAATTTCTCAATATCTTCGTCAGAGGCTCCAAGAGAGGCCAGACCAATACTCTAAGATCAGACAAAAAGATTTCAGCACTTGGTACTAAACTCTGCTTAAGTCAAGGACTGATTATGTTAGCAAAAACAGGATATACATACAGTACATAGTAGATCTTTTACCTGGGAAAACTGTGCAAATGTTCTGTCAGCCAGAATAGGTACATGACCAAGAAGTTCATGGACACAGTCGCTGGAAAGAGAAACATATGGATGATACTTTAACTGTGTGTGATGCGCTGTATGTATCATTACACTGCATCATCTTCACAATGTGAATTTACATTTGCATATGCACTCTGTATTGTTTGCTGGTAAAACAAAATGAAAAAAACTTTACAAATCAAGAAATTAATAGTACATATTTATTTAAAATGATGTACCCGTAAACTCACATGAGATCCAGTCATAGAAGTAGACTAGAAAAAACAGTTTTATTCTATATGGGGAGTGTCACAGCATGGGGGACATATTCAGATAATAATGCCAGCAGAAAAAACACTTTACAAATTACTTTCTATTTTACTTTCTAATGTTACTAAATTAAGCATGGCTGACTGTGAATTGTGCATTTCTTCAATTGCACCAGTATTCAATTTGCATTTACTTGATGATGCATCCATACCACTAGGTGTCAGTATCAAGATTACTACCATATTGGCCAGTGCAACATAAAAATGACAAAAGTAAATAAGTCTGGTACACATGCACAAGAGTGCATAATTGGACAGATTAGTTAGCTATCAGCATGAAACTCAATTTTAATCCTAATTCTTGCATGAAAAAGAATAAATAGATATGTACTGTACATTTTCTGAAGACAATGTGAGTGGTGATTGATGTGGCAAAACGTATCACCACAATGTCCCACCAAGGGCCTCAGTACACCGTCCCAAGTTAAAAGAGCCCATGTCTCTGCAATGTTCTGTGGTTGCTTGGCAGTTGCTTTGGGGTTCTATGTGGTTGCCTAGGTTGTTGCTCAGCAGTTGCAAGGATATACTGAGTTGTTGCAAAACCATTGCTATGTGGTTGCAAGGCAGTTACTAGGGTGTTCTGAGTGGATGCTAAGGCATTGCTAAGCAGTTGCTAGGGTGTTCTGTGTCATCACTAGTGCATTTCTAGGTGGTTAAAAGGCAGTTGCTTGGGTGTTCTGGGTGGTTGTTAAGGCATTGCCAAATGGTTGTTAGGATGTTTGAGTGGTTGCTAAAGCATTGCTAGGTGGTTGCTAGGTAGTTGCTTTGGTGTTCTGGGTGGTTGTTAAGACATTGCTAAGTGGTTTCCACAGTGTTCTGAGTGGTTGCTAGGGCATTGATTGATGGTTGCTAAGCAGTTTCAAAGGTGTTTTGAGTGGTCGCTAGAGTGTTGTTGATTATCTGAAGAAATGTAAAATGTGTTCTTGGCCATCTCTTACGGTTCAGGGGAGTGCATCGGAGAGGACGCATGACGAATGTACTGTGTGCACTGGAACACACGGAAAGCCAGACTGGCCAAAAAGTCTCGTGCCGAGAGGAGTCCTGCCACCGGCCTCAGCTGAAATCCTGTGCGCTCTTTATGAGGAGAGTAAGAGAGAGATTTTTTATAAATGGTTAGGAGAGAGAGGGTTATATGTATAAGTGTATAAGGTATAAGTATGAGAGAAGCTGCTGACTAAAAACTTTCCTGCTATAATTCAAACAGTTGTAGCTATAATCATGTTTGGGTAAATTACTCAAAAAGTAATCCACTACAAACTACTAGTTACTACTCTCAATTTGAAATTAGTTTACTTCACTGATTACTTCATAGAAAAGTAATCACATTACTAATTACTTTATTTTTAAGCTACTTTCTAAAACAGTTCAAGTAAAAGGCAAAATCAGTACATGTAATCTGATTACGAGAAATGTACCTTACACTACTTTTTGACTTAAAAAGTAATTTGGTTAAAGTAGCTACAGTTATATTTGTAATCATATTACACCCAACACTGGCTATAATCATAAATTAATCACTTTATCACATTATGTTGCTGCCTTATTGAAGAGCATTTGCGGCAACAAAACAATTGTGATTAATAATAAGTTGCATAACCTATGCTCTGTGCTGGTCATGGTACCTTTTAGGAAGCGGGACACGTCCTCTAGTTGAGGGATGTTATCGGGGCTGTAGCCACAGTGCTTCTCCAGTAACTGGAAGGCCTCTAAATGTTCACTACAGGCATGAGTCTTGTACAGATCTCTCAGGGTTGAGTAAACCTCACGCCTACTTGCACACAACAAACACAAATACTAAGAACTTAGACCTTATATAGTTGTCAGAAGTGGGGAGGAGAAATTATCTTACCATGTTCCGATCTCCTCTTCCATGTATTCCACTCGAGGAATCGGCTCACCGCTGGTCAGACGCAGGTGTCAATAAAAATAAACAAAACAGTGAAAAACCAACATGTCCAGAAAAGCAATGCTAAATATTATTGTTGCAACATACTGTTTGTATTTAAAGGCAATGTCTCCAATCATCTTCCGTCGCTTTTGGTAAACAGGGTCAGTAAAGCCCTGAAAAAAAAAAAGAAAATCTTTGGACTTGTGGTTCTAAAACATTTGGAATAGCTTTCCACAGTCAGTAGAATATTTTTATTAGCCTGCTATCTTCTATCCATCTGACATCTAAGACAAAATCTGAGAACTTGAAAGAGGTCTGAAGCTAAATATATTTTGTTTGGGGGCCTGGGTAGCTCAGCGAGTATTGATGCTGACTACCACCCCTGGAGTCCTGAGTTTGAATCCAGGATGTGCTGAGTGATTCCAGCCAGGTCTCCTAAGCAACCAAATTGGCCCGGTTGTTAGGGAGGGAAGGGTCACATGGGGTAACCTCCTTGTGGTCGCTATAATGTGGTTCTTGCTCTCGGTGGGGCGCGTGGTGAGTTGTGCGTAGATGCCACGCAGAACAGCGTGGGCCTCTACATGCACTATGTCTCAAAGGTTACACGCTCAACAAGCCACATGATAAGATGTGCGGGGGTAGAAAATTTTAATATATATATATATATATATATATATATATATATATATATATATATATATATATATATATATATATATATATATATTGTTCTCTAAAAAAAATGGAGAAATTATTTAAATAGGTCTAGTTAAATAAGAAATACGTGCATCTCTGACACATTGCTATTCTAGTCAGATTAGGAAGGAACTAATCTGTTACTTACTGGATGATCTGGATCCAGGTCTGGATCAAATTTGCTGACAAGATGATGGCACTTATCCAGTTCAGCAATTTTTCTGGGAAACCAATGAACTAAATAAAGACAAAGATACAAAAACAAAGCTTAACTTGCTGTCAAATAAAGAAAAGCAGAGTTACATAGCATTTCAGTTGACTTACATTTAACCTCTTTTGTGGTTTTGACGTCCTCTGCACTTCTCTTTAGGGAGCTGACCAGCGTGCTCACATCTGACAGATGCACCTCACACTGAACATAATATTCCAGATCTTCCAAACCATCCTTGGGCTTTCGACTGGGCCTGGTCTCAAGATGATGGATCTTGGCTTCAAATGTCTGTGGTGTTCAGTAGGTGAACATCAGTTGTTCAGAATAACATTCAGAGGAATATGAATGTTCTAAAATAGCAAGTCAGGATATCACCATCAAAAGTATGGTAAGGCAAAAAGCATGGTATAATTTATTTATCACACACATACAGTGAAGTTCTTTTTTTTTTTTTCACATATCCCAGCCAAGCTGGGGTCAGAGTGCAGGGTCAGCCATGATACAGCACCCCTGGAGCAGATAGGGTCAAGGGCCTTGCTCAAGGGCCCAACAGTGGCATCTTGGCAGTGCTGGGGCTTAGAACCCCTGACCTTCTGATCAGTAACCCAGAGCCTTAACCGCTGAGCCATACAAGTTAATTCATTGACAGCGTTTGAGACATAATGCTGATTACCACAAATATTTATTTTGACTTTTCTTTAAAAAAAACATATGGGATACAGTGAGGCACTTACAATGGAAGAGAATGGGACCAATTTTTGGAGGGTTTAAACACAAAAATATGAAGCTTGTAATTTTATAAAAGCACTTACATTAATTCTTCTGTTAAAACTAATTTATTATCTGAGCTGTAAAGTTGTTTTGGGGTTTTATGTTTAATGCTGTTACATCATCATAGCAACAAAGTTGTAAAACTGGATATAACTTCACTCAGAAAATGTTAGTAAGCGATTTTATCACACTAAAATCATGTTAACACGAATAGTGTTTACATCTTGTGGCTATACTTTTGAAACAGTGAATTTTTTAACATTTACTGATTGGCACCCATTCACTTCCATTGTAAGTGCCTCACTGTACCCAGATTTTTGCGAAAAACATTTTTTGTGGTAATCAACATTATGCCACAAATGCTTTTGATTTAGCTTAACTTGTACTGAACCTGGAATATTCCTTTAACATATACTGTATGTTATAGGATAAACATATTGTATTAGTGGCATTAGTAAGATAAAAATGTGATGAACTTTATTTCTGGTAAATGCTGAAATGTACAATATCACAAAAACACTTTAAATTTAACACTTAAAACATTAAAAAATTATTTAAGTTGAATATATATATATATATATATATATATATATATATAAAGCTAAGATAAATACATTTCTGCTATTTTACAATCAGTTGCTATGTTATTCCAGAACAATATATGAAGAAAACCTTATTTGGAGTTTTCAATATACAATCAAAGTGTTTTATTTATAATTATTTCTGTTCCACAAACAACAACACAAGTCTTGTGAAGACTCTCGAGCTGCAATATTTTTGAATACTTCTCTTTCTGTATGCACATTTATAACTGAGCTCTTACTGATATTTCAGATTTAAAATGAAAGACTATATTGAAAAAAGTGGTAACAACCTGCTATTTGTTATTTCAAGGATCAAGCATTTCTACTTGATCTATCCCATAATAATTACTTTCATTGGTGTAATTTTTCAGGTTTATTCAGATACAATTTTTTACTTGAATAATTACCATTTGAAGCACTTGTTAACACTGAAAAATCTTTCATGTCAATCTAAAAAAAACTGTTTGATTGCAGTAAATTATATTATTTAACATCACAGAATCAACCTGAATACATTATGTTACAGCAAAATAAATTTAAGGTTTAAGTAGAAATTGCTCCTCAAGGTAACAATTGCTAACATTTTTATGTTTATAAAGGAATACAAATGTGATTGCAAATATTTGTTTTTTTTTTTGTTTTTTTTTTTTTAAATCATAATTTGCTTTCTTAAAGGACTGGGTTCTAATAAGAATCCAAACATGGTCCCACTGCATAAACTGAAATTCTTGTTTGATCCTTTATCATTTGTCCCACATTATATTCTTAAGGCAGCAGGATCCAGCTTTTTTAAAACAAAAAGTTATTATTATTATTATTTATTTATTTATTTTTTTTTTTTATCCGATCAGGGCTTACCTCAAAAACCTTGAGAGTGCGGGACAGCGCCGGGCTCTTTGAACTCCTCAGAGAGAAGAACAGACTGAGCAACGCTTTTCCATCGCTCTCCTCGAACACGATCTGCTCGCTCAGTCCCGCAGCCTCCGCCGCCGCGGCCGCCGCCTCGCGCTCCTTACGCGCGTCCTCGATCAAACTCTGCCGCCTTCCCACAAACTTTGGAGACTGTTCGAAAACACGGGCAGACATCATCTACGATGTTATGTTGGCTTCGGTTAGAATATGCATTTGGACTAAGGATAATAATGTAGCCGTGCTTACCTTGTGGACATCAGATGGAGGTGATTTACATCGCCAAAAGCGCATAAGAACTTCAATGCAGTCTATGTAAACCTGCCGTATAGCTTAGACTTAATCATTTGCCCTTAAATTGTTGTTACAGCTACGTCTAAAGTGCTTTCCACAGCGTTTGGGTCCACTCTTCACCGCGTAATGCTGTGCGTAAAATGGAGACTCCAATGAAGTTTCATTTTTACGCAGTACATTTGCGGTGATCATTAAAAATGGAGAGGACCATCTCATAGGATAAAAATGCTCAATAATATTCAAGAAGAAGAAATTGCATTATTCACAAAAACTACAGTATAGGCTAGATAAATATATATGAATGTTTTTGCCTTTCCGCGCATGCAGTAAGTTTAGTCAAAGAGTGCCACAAAGGGGATGAATTATTAGGCTACAATTTAAATTGGCCCCAGAAAGTATTTGGACTCTTAATCCACACTTAAAACTGTAAGTATCCTATAATAAGTGGTAACCTGCAACCTTGGAGATTTTTTGGTCTAAACCTAAACATTTTTCAGTGTATATATGTTATTGCATTAGATACAATATATCAAACCAAGAGGCATCTGCAAACTAATTATTTCTGGTCTAATTTCATTTTTTATTTTTTCAGGACTAACATCTTTTAACCGACTGGTGCCCAAATCAGTTTCCCATAAAGTTCCCCCAGATGTCCACCAAACCAACCTATCCAGGTTGGTTTCTAACACCACCTAAAAAGTGTGCTTTTTGCACACTGGTTTGATATTTTGACATTCATTTTGAAGAGTGGCTTCCTTGTCCAACTACTTTTAAGAGCAACTGCATTTTTTTCATCTGTATTTATTAGCCCAATTAACCTATATCTTTCAGAAGATACATTGTTATAAGAAGTGAATAATGTAGATTTAAATAAATAAAAATAATAATAATAAAAAAAAAATTAAAAAAAAAAAGAATCTTACCGTAATAGAATCGGAGCGCTCGAGTTCAGACGCGGCTCTTCGGATGCTCTTTGTGGAAGATGTGGAGCTGTTTGAATTCGGCATATTTAAATGATTAGCCGGCGAAACAATCTAATATTGTGCTCTCTTGGGAATGCTGGTCACTTTCTTCCACCTATAGACTTCTTTCTCTCTTATTTATAGAGGTAATGTCTTCTTTACTGACGTCAAGCTGATCCCCTCCTCCTCCGTCGTTGAACATCTTGAAGCCTCTCGCGCCGCGTTCGTTCATAATTTGATACTTCACATCCCTGTGTAACTGTCTATATACATATTCAATGCGCGCGTCTCACTAAATGATTTTCATATTCCACTTACTGATGTATGAATTCTACACAACTTGCTATAGCCGCACAAATTAGAATTTTTTATTATTAATAGTATCATTTATTTACAGTGCTTTGAAAACTTATTTGCCCCCATCCTGATTTTTTTTATTTTTTATTTTTATTTTTTATTTTTTTATTTTTTTGTGTATACCTCACACTAAACAGGCAATCCGAGTAAACACAAAATACAGTTTTTAAATGATAATGTTATTTATTGAAGAGAAAAAGTTATCCAATACCAACTGGGCCTGTGTGAAAAGGGATTGACTAAATCCCCAAATCTATGAAAATGCATTCATAATGGGGTTCAGCTGGACTAGACATACCCAGGCCTGATTACTGCCAGCCCTGTTCAATCAAATCAACACCTAAATAGAACTTTTTCAGCAGCATGAAGTTAGCTAAAAGGTCTTACCTAGTAGCACACTATGCCAAGGTCGAAAGAAATTCCAGAAATGATAAGGAAAAAGGGGATTGAAATACATCAGTTTGGGAAGGGTTACAAAGCTATTTCAAATGCTCTGGGATGCCAAATAACCACAGTGAGAGCCATTATCTCCAAATTGAGAACTCTTGGCACAGTAGTGAACCTTCCCAGAAGTGGCCGACCTTCCAAAATTCCTCCAAGAGCATGGCGATGACTCATCCAGGAAACCACTGAAAATCCATGGAACTGCAGGCCTCTCTCGCATCAATAAAGGTCACTGTTCATGACTCCACTCTCAGAAAGACACTGGACAAAAATGCCATCCATGGAAGAGTGGCGAGGCGAATACCACTGCTAACCCAGAAGAACATTAAGGCTCGTCTGAATTTTGCCAAAACGCAATTTGATGATCCTCAAAGCTTTTGGGAGAATGTTCTGTGGACTGATGAGTCGAAAGTGGAACTGTTTGGAAGACAGGGGTCCCGTTACATCTGGTGTAATTCAAACACAGAATTCCACAAAAAGAACATCATACCTACAGTCATGCATGGTGGTGGTAGTGTGATGGTGTGGGGATGCCTTGTTGCTTCAGGGCCAGGGCGAATAAGCGAGGGAAGCATGAAATCTGCTCTCTTCCAGAAAATCCTAAAGGAGAACGACCATTCATCAGTCCGTGAGTTGAAGCTCAAGCGCAACTGGATTATGCAGCAAGACAATGATCCAAAGCATAGGATTAAGTCCACCTCTGAATGGCTCAAAAAAAGCAAAATTAAAGTTTTGGAGCGGCCTAGTCAAAGTCCTGACTTGAACCCCATTGAGATGCTGTGGCAGTACCTTAAATGGGCAGTTTATACTCGAAAACCCACTAATGTGGCTGAACTAAAGCAGTTCTGCAAAGAAGAGTGGGCCAAAATTCCACCACAGTGTTGTGAAAGACTGATCTCCAGTTATCAGAAGCGTTTGGTTGCAGTTGCTGCTAAAGGTGGCACAACCAGCTATTAAGTTTAAGGGGGCAGTTAGTTTTTTCACATGAGTGATATAAGTGTTGGATAAATTTTTTGCTTCAATAAAATATATATATATATATCAGGAAGGGGTCAAATACTTTTTCACAGAACTGTTTATTTAACATAAATATAACTGATTGAAATTTAGCTGTTAGATTACAGCTTTTTTAAATAATGGAAATTAAACTACAATAGGCTATATATATATATATATATATATATATATATATATATATATATATATATATATATATATATATATAAAATTGTTTAATTGTGATCATTTATTTATTAATTCTGCAAAAAGATATTTCCCTGCCAACATCCTCAGAAGATTATTAGAGTAATTTACTGTGTTTGAAATTCTGTAAAATAGATCATTAGTTGGCTTTTACCAATTTGTTGAAATTAAAATATATATATATATATATATATATATATATATATATATATATATATATATATATATATACATGTATCAAAGCAAAATCATTCTTGCACTTATATTCAGTGTAGGCCTTAGTTGCTTGCCATTTAGTGGAAGCTAGGTCACTTATAACACACTAATTGCAGTGACAGTCTTGAGCAAAATGTGCAGGATTATGAGTCACCTGCTACTTAGGATTGAACCTCTTACCTTTGTTTTAGCAGCCCAGACCTTGAAACATCACCTGGCCACCCATGATGGTCTCACATTGATGTTCTGTGACAGTAGCCAGAGGTGTCTTTAAACTGTAGTAATCTGCTACCATGCTGAATACAAATTACTCTGCTATTTATAAAACACAAACTGAACATAATTAAGATATGCTGGAGTTGGCTTTATCTCAGCTGGTATAATGTGTTGGATTCATTTGAACATAAATTTGACCTTTTATCAAGACTCACTATATCTAAAAATTGTATAGAATTTTTATGATTCACCAAAGATAATATTTTTTTAAACTAGCACTTGTAGCAGTCTTCATGTTCTTATTTTCCACACAGGAATTGACATGTAAGTGGAAAATTGAATTTATTCAGAATTATTACAGTGAATGTTGTAAATATAATTGTTCAGCTCATACTGCTTTCACAGTTCAGTTTACTTACACAGTTAACTTTCCTTGGTGCTTAAAATTTATCCAAATATTTGCATTTTGATACTGCACAAATAATGACATGAAAAATCTGGCATTTTTTCTCATGAGATGCCATCAACCAACATAATAAATATCACAAACCTACATTCATTGTTCAAATTTTCCACAATTAGTGTGATCCATCCATCCATCCATCCACTGTTAAATGTATGTCTGTTTTTTGATTGGCTCAGTTATCTAAGACTTATGACCCGGGCCGTCTCTTCATTAGATTGGGGAAGGAGGGCCCCCTTGATCGCACCCTTGCCCTCCCCCTCCCTTAGACACTGCCATTTTTCTGACTGAATAAAAGCAAATTGCTACCATGTTTTTTATGGCGCGGGTACAGTTGTAACATAGTTTGCATGTTTGCTTGATTTACTCAGTGACCTTGCATCCGATAATGTCCCAAAATATGTTAATTTTAAGAAGAAAATTAAATAATTAGTACAAGCAAAGTTTCCATTCATGATTAGATGGAAGAGCAGTAAGAAAATGTAAAACTAACCCCGAAAAGAGTTTTCCTCTAATAATGCATCATTGAATCAAATTTCCCACACAGATAGAGGATGCTAATTATGCTAACTGTACTCGGTCTACTCTACAATTTCTCTTTGTATTACCAGAGATCCATATTAAGTGCAATGTGTAACATTCGCATTTTCTTGAAGGTTGTTTATCATGTTATCAGGACAAATCAGATAGAAAAATGTTGTTTCATCAATAGTCTTATTGAGTTCATTGTTTTCTTATGTTGTCAAACTGACAGCCAGTTACACAAAGTTGTTCCAGTCTATATAGATTTCATATCATATTCTTATGCAATTAGGTATGAAGGGCCGCGTTCTATTGTGAATATAGTAGTGGCTAAAGGGCGTTGTTAGTACAGTGGAGTGGCTGCAACCCTTTCAGCTGTGAATATATTCAAAATATATAGAGTCCCTTATTGCTTTTAATCAAATTGAATTAAAACGCTATTTTACTAAGCAAATTATGTGCCAGTATAGAAGACATCAAATGTCTTCGTGATATTTCTTATCTAAAAGAAAAGGATTAGTGAAAATTTTAAAAGCAGGCCTTTTAATGCACCATAAAAACCATTCATACCCGCAGACCAAAATGATGCAATGTGCCAGGCACTTCATAAAATGTCCTCCCTTCAAATACAAAGGAAGCAAAAGTCAACTGTGGAAAATTTAGTCACTTTATCAGCTCAACCGAAAATCCATTGTCATTTTCCTTGGCGAATGTAATTGCGATTAAAACCTGCAAGTTGTTTTCTGTCCTCTACCTGAGCATCAATTGTTCCCTCCAGCTGTGAACAGTTTGATGTATAAACCGATTACAGTCGTAATGCACAGCGTCCTGAGGCACGACCGCTAAAAGGATTAAACAGCAGTCTTGGCCTCAGACGTAGCAACAACTGGAAAACTGGTCGGACATAGAGAGGTTGTGTCTCCAGGACCAGTAGGTTGGGTGGAAATGCTAAAGAGTACTTGTATAGCCTCAGGGCTGTGTGCAGAAAGAGTGTCCTTTACTGGGAGGGGCAAAGGATGGGCAAACACTGATACTGACATTAAAACAAAAGCACTGAAATTTTCTGCATCGTTTACCATCAGGTTGGGATGGAAAGATACAGACAATCTTGCTCTAATGCTCTAATGCTGCCTGTTTGGAGTGCAACAGTCTGGTTCCAGAAGTAAAAATCCCATTCATTTTTTCTATAGGGGAATTGATTATAAAAAATAACTATAAACCTTTAAGAACAGCCCTACTGTGAGCTCTTGTTGTTAATCGATGGTATATGCTTCTGTTGAAGCCATCAGTCTGCGTTATTCAACTTATTAAAAAAAAAAACAATTATGTTAAATATTTAAAAAAATCCAAGTTCCTGAAGGGAAAAAATCCACCAATAAGAGAATCAAAAATTGCACAAAGTGTGCCAGAAGAGCTCTGCAGCAACAGCCCACTCTCATGAAGTATTGTGAATGATGAAGTTGGTCTCCCTAATAGTTTGCTGTAAAATTAAAATATATCAATTCTATACTTATGATCAACAAATTTTAATCAAGAGATTTATATTTTCCATTGTTTTTAATTCAGTTACATCATTTGCAGTGCTTCATTCCCCCATTAAATATGTTAGTTAAGTACACAGTCTTGTGCCTTTGACTTTTTGTCCAAATGTAATATACTTTTTTGCTTCAAATCAAAGTTTGCAATGTTGTGATCCACATCAGAGCTGGTTGGTTTGGTTGATGGCTCATGAAGGATTTTATGAAATCCCTATGGAAAAAATGAATGGGGAAAATACTTTCAGAACCAAGACAGCTAAAAAAGTGGATGGGCCCTGTTGTGCTTTAGGAAGGAATTGGATTGTGATTGGATAACAGCTCTTACAGACATTTAAGTCCATTCTGTCTTCAGAACTTCTGACTTCAAATAGAGATAAAAGTGTAGTGGGAGCCTACTAAGTCCTTCAATGAGTCATTTATTTGGTAATAAATAATAACATTTTATTTCCGTAATGTGACATATTTCAGAGTTTAACAGGATGTTTGAGAAAGGATTTGAAAAATAATAATAAAAGGTATTTAGAGCAGGAGTTGATTTTATCTATTGGGAATAGATTGGATCATGAATAGTGGGTGTTCTATATCCAAGTTGACAGTCAATTGTAGAAGGTCTTCTCCCCTCCTGAAATATCACCGACACCAATTGGTTAAAATTTAAGCGGTCTTGGTGACATCAGCTGAAAAGGAAAGTCGTTTCAGAGGCAAAGCAAATTAATACATTATTGTGACGCAAGATTACAAATGCAAACCTGGAAAACATGTGCACTAATGAGTCATTCACAACAAGACCACAAACATGTATTAAGAAGGTATACAGCGTAAATCTGGATTTCTTAATGGTGCACTCAGTAATGTTTTCCCCATTAAAAAAGTTTTACTCCTAAAGAAATGAATTGTAATTTTGAAACATATGAAAAAAATCATGACCACTCACATGAGATGAGGACTTTAGTAATATCAGTAACTTATAAATGCTGTTTTATTCTACTTGGGGGAGGGGCACCCTCACGGGGGCTGCCATTTTAGAATCACATGACCAGCCAAATACTACTCACTTAATCTCAGTAACCGTCTTGTTATTGGACACTTTCACTCCTGGATTAAATGAATCATGGATGATTGTGAATAGTGAATTTCTACAATGGCATCTGTAACTGAAAACTATTCATTTTGAACGATGTCCCATCCATGCATGACACCACTAGGTGTCACTGTAAGTCCAAGATGACATGAACAAAAAGTTACTGAGTGCACCTTTAAAGCTGAAGTGTATTTTCTGCGCCACTAGCGTCACCAAACACACTTGCAAAAATAGGTATTGTTTCCAAACAGCTTTTTCGAATAACCCCCCATCTGCAATTGATCTAACAAACAGATAGTCCCGTCCCAAACTCACGCCACTGGTTGAGTCAGAGTTGTTGTGTCGGGCTGGACGGGCTGCTCAAAATAAACAGAGCAATTTGTATAGCGCTATAGAGACACAGTGTTTACAGTTTCAAAGACAAATAATCTACGAATACCTTACTTATAGTTGTCTCTGTGTAATAAGCTTGGGGTGGGGGCAGCCATAATAATTCTGTCCCAGTCCCCATGAATTCAAGCGATATCCACAAAAAAAATTCTGAAAATCTGGAGAAAAAAAAACATCATTTTTGTATTTTGACTTGTTTTCAAAGACAAAATGTACAAGGATTCAATCTGCAATATCAAAGCTGCTGTCCAGGACTATTTAAGCATGTATACTTTCCTTCTCAAGACTCTGTTTCCTCTGGACAGCACAGATATTCCCAGACGGGTGTGGGCACAATGGCTATCCATGAACCACCTGATGCACTGACTCACCATCGCTCACGGCCCATTTCTCCACTCCACAAATTGAGTGTCTTTGTTCTAAATGCCGTTCCGCACTAGATTACATCGTTTTGCCATTCATCGCTCACTGTTTATTATTTTTTTCTCCCTTTTCTGTAAGTTACAGGAACCCACACCAGCACAACGGCGATAATTATCACAATTTCGTATTGATTGGATGGGTACCTCCTCCTGTAGGGGCCCGCGGCATAATTGTTAGACTTCAGACAAGAGTAATTGCAGCACGCTCACAGCTGGACGATTATTCTTCGTCCCCCACAATTCTTTATATTTTTATTCATTCCTTCTTTCTCTCGTTCTTTTCTTCATTGAATGTTTACCTTTCATCTCAATGGGGGTCATTAGATGCACAAATTGAGAGCAGCAACAAATAAATATAATATTAAGTGTAATCAAGTATATTACTTAATAACCATAACAGTGTATCAAGGCTGTAACAATCAAAGGCTGTAACAATAACGCATGAATGTGATTTAGGTGTAGGGCAGTGCATCAGGCCTGCGATCCCTTAGACCAACATATATTTTGTGGTGGGTTCATTTTGTTTCCTGTGAAAGTTATAAGAGATATTTCGTCTAAATACTCAGCAACTTTC
This sequence comes from Myxocyprinus asiaticus, assembly GCF_019703515.2. Lineage (NCBI taxonomy): Eukaryota > Metazoa > Chordata > Actinopteri > Cypriniformes > Catostomidae > Myxocyprinus > Myxocyprinus asiaticus. The sequence goes on from NC_059391.1 coordinate 8,708,678, forward strand.
TGAAACAATCCCAGATCTACAGTGCGGTCTCAGACTTTTGGACCCCACTGTATTAACGTGACATTAAGTAAAATACTCTTCTATTTCATTTGTCTTGTGTGTCTGGCACTTTTTCAACAAGGAATGGCATCCCTTGTTTTCTCATCAAACCACAAATGCATATACTGTGTCTCTCAAAAGCAAAATATCTGCACTTTGTGTTTTGCTGATCTCTTTCACTGGGTATAGTGTGGATGTAATTACCAGTTGGCATAATTGCGCTTCAATGTGTCAAAATACAGCTGCCAAACAAAATGGCTAATCACGTAGAGTGCACCTCCGTCACTTTTTACACATGTAATTTGTCAGAGGTGGTTTGAGCCGTGGCTGTGGTTGTGTCGTGACGGTCTGCAGAAGGACCTTGTGGTCCATATGGTGCTGTTCCTAACCACTGACACCTTGTACATAGAGATACTCTGTTTTAACAGTAGTGTTGACAGAAGTTCACCTAAAAATGAAAATTCTGTTACCCTTTAACTGTATAGTGTCTTTAAAAAGTTAAAATTGCACCTACTGAGGACATTTTAATGAGCGTTATAGACAAAAGTGATTGGTGATTAAGTTTAATCAGCAAATCTTTATAGAAACAACAAAATCTTCTTTGAAACATTACAATGTTTATTGTGTAATTACTGAATTCTCTGAAACCTTCTATTTTGACTTGAATGAGTTGATTCTATTTTTTTAATTTAATTGGCACCCATTTTGCATACAGCCAAAGTGGAAGACTATATTTTAGGGGACTGACAGTGAGAAAGATATACTTTAAATTAAACAACAAAAAAAAAAAAAAAAAAAAAAGTATATTTCTGTTTGTTTCCTTACAAATAATATACTGTAGTGGTACTGTGGTGAAGTGATGTATCAGATGGTAATACTCTTGTACATGTCCAATAAGGCTTTTATATATATATATAAAAGCCTTATTGGTATTTTCATATCTATGTCCATATTACATAATTATGAAAAGAAACATTTTTACTAGAGTAGTGCATTCTCATACCAAACTCTCCTACACAATGCTAGGGTGTTCTGGGTGGGTACCAGGGTGATGTTATGCAGTTGCCAGGGCATTTTTACAGTAGATGGTTGCTAGGCGGTTTCTTTCTGGCCAAGTCAAAGGAACCAACCCCCCAAGTCTGTAAATTTCTAGTCTCTATACAGTAGATGTGGCTTGTGTTCCTCCTTCAAAGTCAATGGGATATTTTATGTTTGTTTGTTTAACTATTATTCATAAAAGATTATTCCAAACCATTTATGCCAAAAAAATTAAATAAATAAAAATAAATAAATAAATAAATAAAATTATTCAGCTTTTATTAATTCATTTATTTTTACTCTCTGTTACACCACTTTAAGCCCCTGAAAAAATATCAAAATGACTCAAAATAACTCAAAATTGACATGTTCATCATAATCACAGTAGAGATGTATTCAAGCCATTGCATGTATGCATTGAATAAAAATACAAAAATGTGAATGTTTTAATGTGTTCTGGAACATAGCATATATATGTTGCATATACAGGTGCATCTCAATAAATTAGAATGTCGTGGAAAAGTTCATTTATTTCAGTAATTCAACTCAAATTGTGAAACTCGTGTATTAAATAAATTCAGTGCACACAGACTGAAGTAGTTTAAGTCTCTGGTTCTTTTAATTGTGATGATTTTGGCTCACATTTAACAAAAACCCACCAATTCACTATCTCAAAAAATTAGAATATGGTGACATGCCAATCAGCTAATCAACTCAAAACAACTGCAAAGGTTTCCTGAGCCTTCAAAATGGTCTCTCAGTTTGGTTCACTAGGCTACACAATCATGGGGAAGACTGCTGATCTGACAGTTGTCCAGAAGACAATCATTGACACCCTTCACAAGGAGGGTAAGCCACAAACATTCATTGCCAAAGAAGCTGGCTGTTCACAGAGTGCTGTATCCAAGCATGTTAACAGAAAGTTGAGTGGAAGGAAAAAGTGTGGAAGAAAAAGATGCACAACCAACCGAGAGAACCGCAGCCTTATGATTGTCAAGCAAAATCGATTCAAGAATTTGGGTGAACTTCACAAGGAATGGACTGAGGCTGGGGTCAAGGCATCAAGACACAGACATGTCAAGGAATTTGACTACAGTTGTCATATTCCTCTTGTTAAGCCACTCCTGAACCACAGACAACATCAGAGGCGTCTTACCTGGGCTAAGGAGAAGAAGAACTGGACTGTTGCCCAGTGGTCCAAAGTCCTCTTTTCAGATGAGAGCAAGTTTTGTATTTCATTTGGAAACCAAGGTCCTAGAGTCTGGAGGAAGGGTGGAGAAGCTCATAGCCCAAGTTGCTTGAAGTCCAGTGTTAAGTTTCCACAGTCTGTGATGATTTGGGGTGCAATGTCATCTGCTGGTGTTGGTCCATTGTGTTTTTTGAAAACCAAAGTCACTGCACCCGTTGACCAAGAAATTTTGGAGCACTTCATGCTTCCTTCTGCTGACCAGCTTTTTAAAGATGCTGATTTCATTTTCCAGCAGGATTTGGCACCTGCCCACACTGCCAAAAGCACCAAAAGTTGGTTAAATGACCATGGTGTTGGTGTGCTTGACTGGCCAGCAAACTCACCAGACCTGAACCCCATAGAGAATCTATGGGGTATTGTCAAGAGGAAAATGAGAAACAAGAGACCAAAAAATGCAGATGAGCTGAAGGCCACTGTCAAAGAAACCTAGGCTTCCATACCACCTCAGCAGTGCCACAAAATGATCACCTCCATGCCACACCGAATTGAGGCAGTAATTAAAGCAAAAGGAGCCCCTACCAAGTATTGAGTACATATACAGTAAATGAACATACTTTCCAGAAGGCCAACAATTCACTAAAAATGTTTTTTTTTATTGGTCTTATGATGTATTCTAATTTTTTGAGATAGTGAATTGGTGGGTTTTTGTTAAATGTGAGCCAAAATCATCACAATTAAAAGAACCAGAGACTTAAACTACTTCAGTCTGTGTGCACTGAATTTATTTAATACACGAGTTTCACAATTTGAGTTGAATTACTGAAATAAATGAACTTTTCCACGACATTCTAATTTATTGAGATGCACCTGTATATATATATATCTTGGTGTTTTGCCAGCAGTCTTATCTGTATTTATATCTGTTTGAAGCTTAAATGACTGTTTGGAAGCTGTGTCATGTTTGGTTAAGAACAAAGGACTGGTTTACCTTTACAGGGCATGGAAATTCATCTGTAATCAAGATAAATTACACATTTGTGTTCTTTTTTTTATGAGTATTTGAATAAATCCCTAACCCTAGCACTAGAAACATACCAGAAGCCAACATGCAATCCGGTTGAACAAACTTAACATGCTTGTTGTTACTGTGGCGGTAACAAGCCTCAGTACAAGGGGGCGATAGAGTTACCTTCAAACGTTTGTACCATAAAACCGGATATGTTAATTCTTCAGATAAGCTGTTATAATATATTGACTTTAACCTACTTTCTCAGCAATATTTTCCTCAAACTGTTGCACCACCATACAATAGTTGAAGTGGAAAGTTCACAATAATTGATGCTATAGATAAAGTTACTGTTTACTAACAAACACTCTGTGGCAGCACTTCCAGGTTTTTTTTAAGGCCCAGAGAAGAAATGTGTTCGATGGGCACTTCAATACAATTCTTCAAATGTTCAAATTAAGCTAAAAATGGCAAAAACTGGGGCTGAAATACACTGTTTTCTACACATTTTTGGAGATTTGGGCTTTTTTAAATTTCCATCAGGTATGTTGGATCAGAAAAAACTCAGGATTGACAAAAATTTCATGGATCACCGTCATTGTCTCCTCTATTAAACTTATTCACCCCGCAGCTGCTGGTGGTAGATTTGATCTTTTCACAAAGGAATCGCACAGCCTCTGATTGCAAATGGTTGTTTTTAAATTCCAAAGTGCAATCGCTTCGACAGATGTGAGGTCAAATATGATCTAACAATGATTTATTGTGAACAAGACCACCATGTAAGTTCTAAAGGGACAAACGGGACCCCGTCTTCGCCACCACTGCGCGTACTGGCTGTTTGTGAAAAGATATGCGAATAAAAATTATTTAAAACTTCTCAAATTATGTCTGTGAATTTATTTTGACTGCAGTAAGGGCGGCTTCACACTAGAGTTTACACTGCGTCAGAGAACGGTCAAATGCATTGATTTCAATGAGGATGGTGTGTCGGATGGATGAACAAGGAAAACGCAAGGGTTGAGAGCATTTCTTAGGAATGCGTTGGCCAAGGAGAATCTCGGAAAGGTGGAAATAGTTGTACTCCGAAATCGAAAAAACATGGCGGAAAAACTCATACATGCGGTGTATTCACAGTCTTTTATTATTTTTCTCTGCCAGGCTAAAAAGATAGTAATTGTAGATAGAGAGCCTGGAGAAGTGTTTCAATGATTAATAGTACATTGTTGAAATGTCTTATGTTAGCCATCTCTGTCTGCGATTTCCGCTTGTTTTCAAACTGAACCACCTCCTCCCTCAAGAACACGTCTTTCAAACGAACCTTTTGCATCAAACGCTCCATCAGAGCTTTCCCTAGTGAGTAAGAATCCTAAATTGTTCAATAGAAACCAGCTGTTCTCAAGTTAAAAAACTGAATATGATGATATTCAAGTCTAATATTATTATACTGTATGTAGACCCATAATTTAAGCAGTAAAGACAGATATTGCATGTCTGATGGTAGTTTTCATTTTTATATGCCACATTTCTCAGGCTTTGGAAGTGTGTAACGCATGTGAGTATGTGTATTCACTAACGGGAACGTAAAACCTTGCTGCTGGCATAGCTACAAGTGTCTACGTAACTCGTCACACAACAATTCATTGATTAAATTCTTCTAATTGATTAATTAAAAAACAAATGTGGGGGGAAAACCCCTCCAAAAAACTTTCTCTAAAGTAAAAAACAAAACAAAAATTAACCATCATCGCTGAAGTGATTGAGTCAAATTACCTATGGCTTGTCTAGATCAGCATATAGACCTCGCTTTGCTCTAGGTAGTAGTCCAGTACATTCATGTTGTCACTTAAACCCATAAGACGCATCATATGTGTCACAACAGCTCTCACCTGAGGGTATATTTTGGTTCAACTGCACTGCCTCCCCTTCCCATTAGTCCAGAACCTTCTCCAAAAGGCAGCATGTTATTGAATTTACCTTTCGTAATGGCACCATGTGTAGCCCCTGCCGCAGGCTAATATGGAACTGGATGTGATAATTACGAATGCCCTAACCTCACAGACGCAGGTCCTAATTAAACTCTGACATTTTCTTGCCGACAAGCACACACACTGGTGTCCTCGCTCTTATCTCCTTCCACTTGTTCCATGTCATCAAAATTGTCTCTGATGATAAAGAGGAAACAAAACCACAAAAAATATTCCTTAAAATTTTCACGAGCTGGGTCAAACATTATTCACTGAAACAAATGTATGATTCTCTGTCTAAAGACAGGGACATAAGCTAAAACTACACATTCTCGCTTTTAAAACAATTTAGTGTTGTTTTGTTTTTCCAACTAAAGACTGAGGGATTGTGAAATAGGAAAACCAAATAGATTTTGACATTTTCAGAATGTGAGTGCAGGTGCAAATGTCGTGTTATGATGCTACAGCATGGTGTTTTTAGCATGTTTAACTCACAGAGCATTATATTTAGCATGTTTTGTTTATAGCATTGTTGGAATTACAGTGTCCTGGATTGTTGCTAGGACATTGCCGGATGGTTATGGAGTGTTCTTGATGGTCAGTAGAGTGTTTTTAGCATGTTTAGCTCAAAGAGTGTTGTGTTTAGCATGTTTTGTTCAGTGCATAGCATTGCTATGTTGTTGTTACAATATTCTGGGTAGTTGTTAGGGCATTGCCAGGTGGCTTCTGGAGTGTTTTTGGTGGTCAGTAGGGTGTTTTTAGCATGTTATATGATTAGCATGTTTAGCGCACAGAGCATTGCATTTAGCGTGTTGCATTTAGTGCATAACATTGCAATGTTGTTGTTAAGAGTGTTTGGGGAGTTGCTAGAGCATTGCTAGGTGGTTACTATGGTGTGCTGGATAGTTGCTAAGGGGTTGCTTACTGGTCCAAGTCAAAACTGACCACCCCCAAGTCTCTCTGGGACAAGACATTTTGGTCCCTACAGATATGGCTGGGGTTCTTCCTTTCAAGGAATATTCCAGGTTCAAGACAACTTAAGCTCAATCGACAGCATTTGTGGCATAATGTTGATAACAACAGAAGTTCAATTGACTTGCCCCTTCTTTTCTTTAAAAAAATAAAATAAATCGAGGTGACAATGGAAGTGAATGGGGGCCAATATTTTAACGTTAAAATACTTAAAACCACAAGGCGTAAACAGTATGTGTGTAAACATGATTTTAGTGTGATAAAATCACTTACTAACCTTTTCTGTGTAAAGTTATCCAATTTTACAACTTCATTGCCATGACCATGTAATGTCAACAAAACCTAAAACCTAAAAACGACTGTAAAAATGACCATTTAAACAATTTTACAGCTAAAAAAAAAATGCACAAGTTTTAACAGAAGAGTTAATGTAAGTGCTTTTATAAAATTATAAGCTTCACATGTCTGCCTTTAAACCCTCCAAAAACTGGCCAGATTCACTTCCATTTTAAGTGTCTCACTGTAACCTCGATTTTTGCTTTTTTTTTTTTTAAAGAAAAAGAGGTACGAGTCGAAATACATTTTTGTGGTAATCAACATTATGCCACAAATGCTGTCGATTGAGTTAACTTGTATTGAATCCGAAACATTCCTTTAATGTACTTTTTTATTTTATTTTTTATCGTACACAAGGTGAAAATCACAAGTTAATTTATTTAGAAAAGTAATAGCACACCTCTCCTCAACAAACCACATTATTTGAGGCATCTATTATGTCCGCAAGTGGTGCGGAATGAGATACACATCAAAGTTTAATACTGTTAGAAGTTTGTTCAAAACACTAACTCTAATTAAGAGCAATAGTATTCTAATAGTGATGTTTGCCTTAGCAGCACCAAATATAAGGTACTCATCAGAAATGTAAAATAGAAATGTTGCATAATTGAATATTTAAAAGTGGTATATAATTTCTGCACCAATTTCTGCAAAAATAATGACACTGAAGTGTTCTGGGTAGTTGTTAGGGCATTGCCAGGTGGCTTCTGAAGTGTTTTTGGTGGTCAGTAGGGTGTTTTTAGCATGTTAAATGTTTAGCATGTTTAGCGCACAGAGTATTGCATTTAGCATGTTGCATTTAGTGCATAGCATTCCAATTTTGTTGTTAGAGTGTTTTGGGGAGTTGCTAGAGCATTGCTAGGTGGTTGCTATGGTGTTCTGGTTTTGTTGCTAAGGGGTTGCTTACAGGTCCAAGGCAAAAGTGCCCACCCCCAAGTCTATCTAGGGACAAGATATTTTGGTCCATAGATATGGCTTTGGTTCCTCATTTAAAGGAATAGTTCACCCAAAAATGAACATTTGCTGATAATTGACTCACCCTCAGACCATCCAAGATGTATCTGAGTTTATTTCTTCATCAAAACAGAATTTAAGATTTTTAGGATTTCATTTCAGGCCTCCTCCTTTAAACAATGCAAGTGAATGTCCTCCAATTTTTGACAGTCCAAAATGCATATTTAGGGTGCATCAAAATAATCTACAAGAGTCCAGTCAACAAATAAAGTTCTTCTGAATCCAAACGATTGATTATTTTTAGAAACAAAACAATACTTATATACTTTTTAACTACAAATGTTTGCTTCAGTACATCTCTGTGATGTGCGTGCATGAGAGGGATGACGTAAGCTCGTTGGTAAGGTCACGCATCACATGAAGGAGGAGTCAGGAAGCACGTCATTGTTTACAAGAGAAACTTGTGCCGTTCACAAACCAAAACAGTCTAAAACAATTTAAATAAAATTTTAAAAAAATAATTTCCAAATAATAATAAAAAAAAAAAATGTAAACAATGACGCGCTTCCTGACTCCTCTACCACGTGACACATGACCTTACCAACGAGCTTACGTCATCCCTCTCATGAGCGCACGTCACAGAGATGTACGGAAGCGAACATTTGTAGTTAAAAAGTATATAAGTATTGTTTTGTTTCTAAAAATAATCAATCGTTTGGGTTCAGAAGAATTTTAGTTGTCGACTGGAGTCATGTGGATTATTTTGATGTACCCTAAATATGCATTTTGGACCATCAAAAAATGGAGGACATTCACTTGCATTATTTAAAGGAGGAGGCCTGAAATGAAATCCTAAAAGTCTTAAAGTCTGTTTTGATGAAGAAAGTAACTCAGATACATCTTGGATGGCCTGAGGGTGAGTCAATTATCAGCAAATGTTCATTTTTGGGTGAACTATTCCTTTTTATTTATTTTTTTATTGTACACAAGGTGAAAGTTCAGTTATTTCAAAAAGTAATAGCACACCTCTGCTTGAGTTGTCATTTATGTCCACCAGGTGCGAGACAACTTACACATCAAAGTTTAATACTTAATGATAGACATTGGTTCAAATCACTAAATCTAATTACGAGCAATAGTAATAGTCATGCTTGCCTTTGCAGCATCATTAGTAAGTACTCATCAGAAATGTTAAATAGAAATGTTGCATAATTAAATATTTAAAAGTTAAGTCTTTAAAAGTGTCATTTATGCCAAAATAATGACAAGCAGGTTTCTGTGGAAATGTTTCCTAGCGAACACTCCCCCATTTGCCATTAGTGGGCAAACAGGAAGTCTCGCACAGAACTCAACACCATTGGTTGTGTCAATATTGATGTGTCAGGCTGGTCGGGATGCAAACTTTTGATAGCATCACAGTATTTACACTTTTCAGGGTAATCAACCTACAAATAGCTTATTTATAGTTGTATTTGCATACTAAGGTGGAATAGGAGAAGGTATTTCAACAATCAAAAATATTACACAATTCATATTTAAGAAAATCTGTTTAAGGCAATATATTTTAATGCAATGTTGTTTTTTTTATAAAGCTATGGACTCTGGCTCTGGCATTCTTTGTTTATGGATTTGAAGCGTAGTTATGAAAAGGACACTAGGTCTTCTAGGTTACATGCTCTGCCCTTTTTAGCATTGGTACAGTTCTGAGTGACTAAAAAATGGTGGTAAATGACAAGGTAAAACAGATAAATTCCACAGCAGAGGGCAAAATGTTGTTTGCATGGTGATAAAAGGTTTTCTGTCATGGAATGTGTGAGACAAAACATCACAAATAAGATGTTATGTCTGTAATTGCTTATTGGAGCAGATGCAAGTAAATTGCCTCTGAAACGTGTCGTGACTGGAGAGCTGATGCCGTCATAAAGCCAGATCGATGCCGTTTCGGTAAACATGGCAGGCTGGGGCTGTGACGTGGAAGCAATGCATGTTGTTGCTCTCATTGACAACGTCCACTTCCTCTTGATAATGGTTGCAGCTGTGACACATCCTCGCCAGCTCCCTAAACTCACACAAGTGTCTCAGAGGCTCATCAAGTCTCCCGGGCCAGCCATTACTGCCGAGTTAGGCTGAAGAGGACCTAATGGAGACCAGGGGATGCGTGGACAGGCGATCCGTATACTTAAGTCTGGGTGCGTCAATAATGCAATCTCTCATGTTTCCCACTTCAAGTCAAACTCAATTCCACCATTAGATGTAAAAATAGTGAATATACAGGACAGGGGACATTTGCCAGACTGTTTCGATTTCCATATCCATCAACAATTTCAGTTGGGTAAACATAAATTGGACTGACATTCATTGCCGCACTCCGTTGTATATGCATGGAGAATTGGAGATGCTGGGTGTGTTAGGACACACATGTGACCGGCGCAATCTTTGTCTCATCTCTGACCAATGGAGTCGAGGGTCACGCAGACATCATCGCCATGGGGCATTTGCAGCCTTTATTGCATCAGGGAGTCAACAGAGCCAAATGTATTTATGGGATCTGAGACCCAGTGTTACTTTGTTCCTACTGCCTGACCTGACCCTTGAACAAATGAACCTTCTAACCCACCTTTATGTATATCAAGCGTACTATCTCACCCATACTGATTGGGAGAACTGTTAATTATATTGTTAGAATTTTCATCATTTAAAATATAACTGACAGCGATGATTTCATTGTTGGAATTACTTAACGTTTTTGAAATTTTCATCATTAAAAATCTATAGACAGTGATGAATTTATTGTTAGAATTACATTTTTAGAATTTTCATCATTAAAATCTAACCGACAGCGATAAATTCAGTGTGGATTTACTAACGCTTTTCGAATTTTCATTATTAAAATCTACTGACGTTGATTAATTCATTGTTAGAATTACATTGTTACTCTGTTCATCTTTAAAACATCTAATGAAAGTGATGAATTCATTGTTGTTTTGGGAATTTTTATCATTAAAAATGTAACTGACAGTGATAAATTAATTGTTAGTATTATGTTGTTACAGTTTTCTGTCAAGAAAGCAGAGATGAGGACCCAAATGCAGTGTAAAAACAAAGGATTCACTTAATACAAAAAACAAAGGCAAAGCCAACATAAAACTCCCACAAGGGAGAAAACATAAACTACCCTGTAGGGGAAAAAGTTATCCAGGCTGGGGCAAAGGTGACGGGGAACAGGGCTGACAGGAAATCCACACACAACCGAACTAACAAGCACCACAGGAAACAAGACGAACTGGCACTGGACAGCACACAAGAGGAGACTGAAATAGGGAGAGAAATCAAACAGGTTAACAGGGGATAGGTGAGGCTAATAAACTAATAATGAGCAAACAAGGGAGGCGGGGTATGACATTAGACAGAAAAACACACAGCGATACAGAAACAAACAAAGCTGCATGTTCTCACAAGACAGCAAACACCTGAATGGCATGAGCGCACATCGCCAAGACAATAAGGCAATATACACTCATGCCAACAGACAAACAAGACGTGAGATGAAACCTGAGCGTACATCGCGAGGCGAATGCCACGTGATACACGCAACAGGCAACAAAGGAGACAAGACATGTGTGTGAGAGTCCGGCCACACACGCTCCCGACACCTTAGTCTGAAGTGACCGAACCTCAGCACAACATGAAAAAAGCTCGCGACCTGGACAAGCAGCGTAAAGCACGCAACAATGCGCGTTCGCGGTCACGAGAGGCAGACATAAAGACAGACATAAATTATCGAGTGCATGCAGCCAAGATGGAACAAGCGCGATGCACCCACGTCAATAACAGACAGACAAAGAGTATGAATGTCCGGGTCCCGACAAAGACCGAAACCGAAACAGACAGGCAGTCAGGACCCAGACACCACACTCCAGACATGAAACAGAACAGACGCACGGCAGGGAATACAACCAAAACCGTGTGCTCACACAAAGACAGACATGGGCAGATAATGTCACGGTCCTGTCAGACAAAAACCCAGACTGACAGAGTGACAGGACCGTGACAGTACGTGAAGAGACTAGCTGTTTAACCTCCTGATGGGGGACAAATTGAGATGTTAGGAGCTGAGACCCCCTCTCCAACTGACTCAATCAAGAAAGAGGGAAATGGAGAGAGGCACTTCACCCCCCAATTACCTCCAAATGTGTCCCTAAACACTTCCCATATGTTTTCACGCAAATTATGCACGTTGCTAATATCTGATCAGACAGATGTTTAGGATGTGACACGCTTGGCCATATTGGATCTAGGGGGCAAAGCATAGACAGAGCGAGTGACGTGGGCAATGCTACTGTACGGCCTGTCGCAGGTGTCTTCTATTGTACGTCTGCCAAAACGCCACGCACGTCACACCATCTTGTTAGGAAATTACACCCTTCACAGCAAACAGGCTTCTTTCTAGTGGGAATGGATACACTGTCAGCACTGGTTTGCATGGAGGACATGTAGAGCTGGCACTTTTATTGATCGTCGTGCCAAATAGAGATAAAAATGTGGCATTAACATTTGAATCATCTGTGTTTTAATGCAATTGCTCTCAATGTATATGGTAGCTATTTCATTGTGACATTGATGAGGCAATAATGAGCACATAGACATAGCAATGGGTGTCAATGTGTGTGTCTCGCTTTGGGAAACACAGTTTATCACTGCAGACACATGAAAATAAGAGCATGATCAGAAGGGAAAAACAATATGTGTTCTCACATGAAATACAAGGAAAATTTAGATTAAGCTATTAGTGTTAATATTGGGGGGGAAAATATATATATATATATATATTAATATTTACGTTTAACTTTGTGTGAAATGCACTCTTCTGCCCCTCTTGAAAATGGGTGAAAATGTTAAATCTTTACTGTGTTTTATAATGAAATCTTCTGTTTTTAATTGTAACATTTGATATTGTTCTTAATATTACAGTCCTAGTTATACATATTATTATATACTTGATGTTGATTTTAAGGGTAAGTATATGAGTGTTCATTTTATTTCTCCAAAGGAACGTTAGAAGAAACATTTGAGACAAATTTAAGGCAAAAAGCTGAGACAAAGTGCTTAACTGAATCTTAATGGAGAACTCGATTAAGTCTCCTGAGATATGAAAGAGCAACGAATGAGGACTAAATTTGTCCTCAGGGTTGTATAAGTATTACCATCATCTGTCTGAATGTGTGTGCAAGTGCAGAGCAACCGGTAAATGTCACTGTGTGCCTGAGACCAACCAGAGAAGCCAAATACGCCCCCTCGGGCTACAGACCGTGTCACTTCCTATCCAGAGCCAGGCAGAGCCACAGCCTGACAAGCACCAGAGAGAGCAGCCACAGCCTATGACATTCACTCTGTCCCTGAACTCGAGCAACTGAACGAAAGCTTAAGTAAAGTTATGTCAGTATCATAACGAAGGACAAGATTAGGGAAGATGTTGTTGGTGGGGACACACAGTCAGGTCCAAAAGTCTGGGACCCCATTGAAAATCTGCTATTCAAAATCCGAACTGGAAATAACCAGAAAGTTTTAAGATTTAAGTTTTTTTAAACAAGGATCAATATAGCGTATAATAAAAAAGATAAATTTAAGATTCTGCACAATATTTGTGATATTGACCTTGTTAAAGGGATAGTTCACCCAAAAATGAAAATCCTCTCATGATTTACTCACCCTCATGGCATCTAAGATGTGTATGACTTTCTTTTCTGTAGAACACAAATGAAGATTTTTAGAAGAATATTTCAGCTCTGTTGGTCCATACAATGCAAGAGAGTGGGTGCCAAAATTTTGAAGCTCCAAAATCCACATAAAGGGATCATAAAAGTATTTCATAAGACTTCAGTGGTTTAATCCATGTGTTCATATATGATATGATAGGTGTGGGTGAGAAACAGATCAATATTTAAGTAATTTTGTATCATAAATTCTCCTCCCTGCCCAGTAGGAGGCTATATTCATGAAGAATGAGAATCACCAAAAACACAAGAAGGAGAAAGTGAAAGTGAAGGAAAAAGGACTTAAAATTTTGATCTGTTTGTCACTCACACATATCACATCGCTTCAGAAGACATGGATTTAACCTCTTGAGTCGTATGAATTACATTTATGTTGTCCTTTGGAGCTTCAAAATGTTGGCACCCATTCACTTGCATTGTATGGACATACAGAGCAAGAGATATTCTTCTAAAAATCTTCATTTGTGATCTGCAGAAGAAAGAAAGTCATACATATCTGAGATGGCAAGAGGGTGAGTAAATGATGAGAGAATTTCATTTTTGGGTGAACTATCCCTTTAACTCCTTTGTACATTGAAGCACACAAGATGCTCTTTAGAACATTCTCAAATAAATCATACTAACATGAATCATCAGGTTTTTCATCAGTGATCTCAGACTCTTTAGCCATTCTGTCACTAGGATCTGTGAATTCACACTGGGGGAAAAAAGTTAAGATTGACATTGACAAGTTACATCTACTTAATTTTATGGCATAATATTGAAGTTAGAAATACATTTAACTAAAACATTTCAGTAACTTTTACTTACAAATCTGATGTACAGTACATGGTATTTTAATGAACTTGGTAAAATTGAAATGAACATTTTAGTAGAACATTCCACAATTTGACCTTTCATCATTGACATGTCTAAGAACATACCACATGACATATAAGCATTCTACAGAAAATCTTCATACATGCTTTGTAGTTTATTAGACAACATCATCTTGCATTACTAGTTTGGGAATTACAATGTTTATATCATGAACGGGTAATTTTGAGTAGAAAATTAACTTCAGACTTCACAAAACAAAGAAGTCACAAAACATAACAACAAAATCAACAATAAAAAGGCTGCAAATAAAATAGCAAACAGTGAAACCATGCAAGCTCATTAATTATTCAAACCCAATGTTGGGAACACCAGCTTCGAAATGTCAAGTCAAATTTACTCATTTTATTTACCTGTGAAATTTACTCAAATTAGCGAATAAATATGACAAGGTTTTCTACTTTAGGATACATGATGACACATTGTAAAAACAATAAATAATAATCCATTATATTTACTTACAATATAAGCTAGAGCTTTATTAAAAATAAATATTTTTGAATTAAAAATAAATGTAGAATTTCCATAAAATTTTCAAGTTCACATGTAACCTTATTCAATGTAGAATGTACTTTATCTTTTCTGCTATATTTACTTCACCACAAAATCATTTTTTCCAATGCACTTGTCAACATATTTAATTAGTGTTATTGAAAGAGTTTTACAAGAAAAATTAACATGAAGATCTTGCAAATGTAATCATTTTAGTGTGAAGTTGTGGCAATTTTGACAGTTTTTATTTATATTAATATATTTATATATTTAGAATTTATATCAAATTCATTTTAAATCCATATTTGTAATTGCTGTATTAATGCATTTTATGGCAATCAAAATGTTTGCACAATTCATTCCTTTTTTCAGTATTTGTGATGTGTTGAAATCACTGAATGCAATCATCGGATGTACAGTATAAATAACTGCACCCAACTTCTAAGAGGTCTGACAAGGCTGCTGTAGAAGAAACAATTTACACATAAAATAATTAAAAATGGCATTTCTCCAGGCAGCAATTTAGTCAACATACTCCACACAAAAGTCATCTCACCTGGAGACATTCAGCACAGTTGTGTAAAGCGATGGATTCACCGACAGGTTAATTTCCATAAAAATATTGGAATAAATATTGAAAGGCAGATTGTTTTGGTAAGAAACCATACACAAATACTAAAACATTAAGCTGCATTGGATCATTAGATTCATGAAAAGGCTGTATTGTGTATTATATGGCTACTTCCTTTAGCAAATTGTGTATCTTAAGGAGACAGAACTGAAGCACAATAGATATTTCGTTGATTTCAGCAGAAAATATTGGTGCCATGTGTATTTTATTTCATAGTAAATTATCACAGAAATTCCAGTAACAAAGTCTGTCTGGAAGTAAAATAAATAAATAAATAAATAAATAAATAAATAAAAACACATATTAGACAGTTGTTTGAACCCCTCATGTGGTGAAATGTGGAACAACAATGTAAATATGTCTTGTCTGTCTGAAAACACATTATTAAAGCCATTTTCTCAAGCAATATCCACCACACCAAATCTATTAAATCAAATGTTAATATTTAATGTTAAGTTATATATTAAATAGGTCCTTAGTATTTTTTTTTAACTAAAAAATCAATATTGCTAATAAGAACCAAATCATTAAAAGGAATAGTCATGTCACATACAGCTAGATTGAACTCTTATAGAACTCGTACTGTTTTCAAACATATATGCACTTAAGTATGCATCAGCCTCTAATGATCGCAAGAGGGCGCAACAAGATTATTTGCTCAAAGCTTTTTATAGGAGTAGTGCACAAGAGATTAAAAGGAGCAGTTCTGTCATTTTGATTACAAATATGAAAAAGTGAACATGTCGTTTTTCTTTTTATATATTAAAATATTTTAATTAAAAAAAAAAATATATATATATATATATATATATATATATATATATATATATATATATATATATATATATATATATATGTTTATTTTTTACATTGTTATTATTAGATATATAATTATAAAAACCTACACAATTGAAATAAGTAAATACATTAATAAGTAAAATATTAAATAAATAATACATGTTTATATTTCCAGCCAGTGAGACTGTTAATAGGTGTGTTCGATTTGAACTGCATCTCGATTTGACTACTGGCGAGATTTGCTGGTTGAAAAGAGAGTCGGACACTTTGCGCTTGTCGTCTGCTGAACCTCCATCAGTCACGGAAGATCGCGCGATGTTTGCTTGCTTTATTGCAGACGAAGTTGAATTCAGACAGACAGAGGTTTGAATTTTAAATAAAATAACCAGAAACATTGTTCATATGAAAAGTGTGCTGCTTAATACAGTATCTGATGTGTGTACAAGAAGAAAGTCTAATAAAAGCCTCCTGTTATTATTTTAATACAAGAGTTTTCGCTGAACTGGATGTGTCAGCATAAACACCATGGTCACGGCGTACTACCGCACTACTCTTATATCTGCCATAGACTGACATAGCAGAAGTAGTAAGAGTAGTATGTGAAGTATGCAATTGCGAACGCAGAACCATGAAACACGTGTAACCAATGTCACGTTGTGAGTCTGGCCAATCGTGAATAAGCTGTGTCGTCATCAGAGCTTGTGCAGCTCCTCTTGAGAAACAGCAGCTGCTCACCAAACGCTCTCGCGGTACTTTGATGGCATACGTCACGGTGATGCGGAAGTGGCGCCGTTCAGGGGAGGGTTTACGATTTTCGAGGCCCTAAGCAACCGACCAACCTGGGGCCACATTTCGAAAGTTTTTAGCGTAAAAAAAATGACATAAAATTAATTTTAAATCATAATTTTAAATCGCCATTGTTGCCAAGTACATTCAAAACGTTTAATGTAATAAACATCTAGTTAAAATAATTAATGCATATTTTCCAGTTTTTCCACAATACAGTGATAAAAAAACAAACAAAAAAAAACTATATTTACCTACATTTATTTTTACAAAACACTTTTTCTTCTTCTTTTTTAATGAACAGGGTGCACAAAACCTACTACTCAACAACATTTCGGAATTCAGTTATTTATTATTATTATTATAACCCAACAATTATTTACTGTTGTTCAGTTTGTCATTATAATATGAAATAGTATTACTATTATCACTTTAAGGATTTGTTGTATACAATAGTAATATATTTCTGTCTTATTTACTTTACTTTCACCTGGAGTTTATATTCTGATGCTGCAGTGTATTGTTCACCATGTTGCAAAAGGCTGTTTTTTATGTAAGCATCGAAGGCAACATTCATATCAGTAAACATACAAGGCATGGCAGCCCCTCAGCACACTTGAGCAGAAGGGGGAAAAAAAACATTGCCGTTTATCAAGCGCTGAAACTTTGCTTGGTGCAGAACAATCTGGAATAATGTTAAACATTTTAACAGTCACCTCTTTGCAACCCGAACCTGTTGAGAATGTAAATCTTTGTGACACATGCACTAAAAATGTCCCTGTCCCCCACTTGCAGTTTTGGTCTTGCCTACTTACCCACTTGTCTTACGTATTTCCGGTGTTTGGTCACTAGTGAAGATTGCAAGTGTGCGGACTTTTAACTGCATGTTGGGACACTTGTAGACTTAACCATTCTGGTGCTGGTTGCGATAGCTGTTTTGTCACTCAGCTGAAGACTGATTGTTTTTGGTAGCGGTTACTGTTATAGCCTAAAATAATAAATAACTAAAAATGTTACCCATATTTTCATGTATTAATACACTGGTACATACATACTGGTTGTTGGAAGTGTACTGTGCTGTAGAAAATATGTAAATTTTTTATAATGTTTTTATTGTGTGAAAATAATTGTAAAAGTTAATTATTTTTACTCATTTTGATTTGCAATACTTTGCACATTAAAAACTGTTTAACTGTCAAATTACATTGTCCATAATTGCTGTAAAATATGAAATATAAGCAATTTCTTTCTACTTTGTTTCTCAATACACTGCATAAAACTTAATTTACTTAATTTACTTTATTCTGTGTGATCCATTAATAGCTACTAATTCAAACCATTTAAATTATATGCTTTGGCTTGTAATTTATATAAGACAACCAAAGACTGCTTTAAACAACGTATCAGTATGTGGTTTCATACAACAAATAAAAAGCATTACAACATATGTTTTAAATACATAAAAGATGAGAAACCGTGGTAATAGTTAATAATTGTTTTTATTTTAAAACAACATTTACTAGACCGCATATTGTATGCCACACTGGCTGATAAATGACCAAAATCACCAGCAGTATTAGACAAGAACAAACAAAATAATGTGATTATTGGTTGAGAAGGATAACAAAGAGGTACACTGGCAGCCAAAAGTTTGGAATAATGTACAGGATTAATTTTATTGTTTAACAAACACAATACTCTCAGTCAATCCAAAATGTTATTGAACCTCAAACCTGAATGTTTAACAAAGAAAAAGTGAGTTTTGTCTTTCTCAGGGGAATATATACGTGTGCACAATTATTAGGCAACTAAATTACAAAAATAATTTCTCCCAACTCAACTGTTTATTCTCAATTTTTAGAGTAAGCGCAACAAATAAGTAACACAAAATGACAATTAAATAACGTTTTTGGCCTTTCAAAAATATTCAGTGACCAATATAGCCACCCTTCTTTTCAATAACTGCCATGAGCCTTCCATCCATGGAGTCTGTCAGTTTCTTGATCTGTTCACAATCAACTTTCGCTGAAGTAGCAACCACAGCCTCCCAAATGCTGTTCAAAGAGGTGTATTGTCATCCCTCATAGTAAATCTCACGTTTGAGAAGGGCCCACAGTTTCTCAATGAGATTTAAGTCAGGTGAGGAAGGGGGCCAAGTCATTATTTGGGCATCTTTGAGGCACTTGCTGGCTAGCCAAGCAGTGGAGTACTTGAATGCATGTGATGGAGCATTGTCCTGCATAAAGATCATGGCCTTCTTGAATGCTGAGGACTTCTTCCTGTAACACTGCTTGAAGAAAGTACTTTCCAGAAACTGGCAGTAGGTTTGAAGTTGAGTTTCAGTCCATCTTCAACTCGAAAAGGTCCAACTACCTCATCCTTAATGATAGCAGCCCATACCAGTACCCCTCCTCCACCTTGCTGGCTCCTGACTCGAAGTGGTGCCCTGTGTCCATTAGTGATCCAGCCACAGGCCCATCCATCTGGTCCACCAAGAGTCACTCTCATTTCATTTGTCCATAAAACCTTTGAAAAATCTGTCTTCATGTATTTATTTGCCCAATCTTGACGCTTCAAGTGAATATAATCAGTGGTGGACGTGTTTCAGCCTTTTTGACATTGGCCATGTCTCTGAGCACTTCTGGACACTCCAGGTAGGTTGCAGTTCTGGAATATGGTAGCATTGGAGGATAATGGGTTCCTGGTAGCTTCACGTTTAATTCTTCTCAAGTCTTTTGCAGTTAATTTGCGCCTTTTCTTCTCCATGCGTTTTTTGTGCCCCAGTTGACTATTTGCAACAAAATGTTTGATTGTCCGGCGGTCACACCTCATAATTGATCTATTTCAAGAGTTTTGTATACGTCTGAAAGGCATTTTACAATATTTGACTTTTCAGTGTCAGTTAAATCTCTTTTTTGGCCATTTTACCTGAGGCAATGAAGCTGCCTAATAATTATGCACACCTTGATATAAGGTGTTAGTCACTTTCGCCACACCCTCCCTCATTACACAAATACATACCACCTGAAAATGATTGAATCCAATAAGCATTCAAGTTTATATGGTTTGGAGTTGGAAAATGTGCATGGAAATAATGATAGGATCAGAATACTCACTTGCCTAATAATTGGGCACGCAGTGTATAGTCAGGACATTAATAATGTGAAAAATTACTAATAAAATTTGAAAAATAATTTCCTCCATGTGCAGCAATGACAGCTTTGCAGATCCTTGGCATTCTAGCTGTCAGTTTGTCCAGATGCTCAGGTGACATTTCACCCCTTGCTCCCTGTAGCACTTGCCATAGATGTGGCTGTCTTGTCGGGCACTTCTCACACACCTTACAGTCTAGCTGATCCCAAAAAGCTCAATGGGGTTAAGATCCATAACACTCTTTTCCAATTATCTGTTGTCCAATGTCTGTGTTTCTTTGCACACTCTAACCTTTTCTTTTTGGTTTTCTGTTTCAGAAGTCGCTTTTTCTTTGCAATTCTTCTCATAAGGCCTGCACCCCTGAGTCTTCTCTTTACTGTTGTACTTGAAACTGGTGTTGAGCGGTTAGAATTCAATGAAGCTGTCAGCTGAGGACATGTGAGGCGTCTATTTCTCAAACTAGAGACTATGATGCACTTATCCTCTTGTTCTTCCACATCTCTTTCTGTCCTTGCTTGAGCCTGTAGTGTACACCTTTGTATGAAATCTTCATTTTGTTGGCAATTTCAAGCAGAAAGCAGTTTCTTTTTTGTCATTTCTGAGCTAATATTGACCTTAAGACATGCCAGTCTATTACATACTGTGGCAACTCAAAAACAAACACAAAGACAATGTTAAGCTTCATTTAACGACCCAAATAGCTTTCAGCAGTGCTTGATATAATGGCAAGTGATTTTCTAGTACCAAATTAGCAATTTAACATGATTACTCAAGGATAAGGTGTTGGAGTGATGGCTGCTGGAAATGGGGCCTGTCTATATTTGATCAAAAATGACTTTTTTCAAATAGTGATGGTGCTGTTTTTTACATCAGTAATGTCCTGACTATACTTTGTGATCAGTTGAATGCCACTTTGGTGAATTAAAGTCTGTACATTATTCCAAACGTTTGGCCGCCAGTGTATATATACACATAAATAATATTTTGTATTATAATAATATTATATATAATAATAATATAATAATTATAATAATATTATGATGCTGATATTAAGTCATCCCAAACACGTTATTTAATGTTGAATACTTTCATTTATACTAAAATAAATATATGCTTCACTTACGTTTCACTATCTGATTATAATAAATAACTTATGTTGAAAATCTTTCCTTGACGTCATCATGGCTAAAATACACCGATCGCTCGGGTAGGCGGGATGTGGGCTCCTGAACGTGATGAACTCTGGAATACACTTAGTCTAAAAGACTGCTCTGAAGCGGTATTCGCACTAGTGTGGATTTAGTGTGGGTTAAGTGCACTGAGCTTTGGCATGTTTTAGACATGGGACAGTCTTGAACACTTACTTTCTGTCGCGTGCACGCGCACTCAAATGGCCAAGACCGCAAGTGTGGGTATTGGGCCAGCGCCAACCTAAATGAAACAGAACGCAAGTGTCTCGACATGCGTTTTTAAGACCTGGAGTCCTTATTTAACTTGAAACAGTGTCTAAAAATGTGCCGGTCCTGCGTGAGACACTGAAGAAACAGTGAGACGCGGTGCAGCAGTCAAGGACGTACGTCCAGCGCATTTACATAAGAAAACAATGGAAAAATATAGCAGACGCATGCAAAAACACGTTTGGTGTGAACGGCCCCTCATCCGTTCGCACTTATCTGTGAGCGAGAGCGCGTTGGTGAACCAAGTCCGGGGCCCCACGCAACTGCGTGGTGGGTAAAACCGCTACTGGCGCTGTTTCAAGTCGGATAAAATTTCTAACCGACATGCACTGCTTCAAGTTCAGCGCCTATCGGTCTGCGCAGCGCTGCATGAAGTCGAACACACCTAATGAAACTCCGCACCAACAAGCGAACACGCACGCGCACGCACACACACTCCCTCATGGCATTCTCAGATCAGTCGGTCAGTTTGTTGGAGTCTTGTCTGTTCTCAATGAGCGGCGAAACTATGAACACACAGATTATTTTCTAACAGCCTGCGCAGAGCGTCTCGTTTGAACGGTAAGAGATCTCCGTACTGTTTTTATTGTTGTTTTGTCTCACGAGAGTTTGTTTTGGCGGAGAGTTTGTGTCGCGCCTTCGCGTCAAATCAACGCGAAGTTAAACCTGATAAAGTCAAGCTTTGAATGCCAATACTTTGCATGAAATAGCTGGAATTGCCGTCTTGCTTTTAAATATAGCTTATAGCTTAAAGTTACCAGTAAAGAAACTTCATGTAACTTAATATGTAAGGCAAAACAAACAAATCAGTATCAGTTCCTTTGGGTTTGATAGCAATAAATCCTCATTTTAACATCAGTTTTAATGTATTTTTGGGTGTGCATGCTATATTGAAATGAATATGACTTAAGAGACTTTATTAGTATGTTATAGACTTTAATATTGACCATATTATAGCAAATGTGACCCAACTCTATGCATGAGTAATTGATGTTTTTAGTGTGTTATTCACTCTTCCATGATGGATTTACAGTAAGTAGTCTAGTCTGGGCTAAATTCAACCTTCTAATTGAAGAGTTTAAACACGAGGTCCACAATATTTAAGGTATTTTAGTATTTAATCTAAGAAATGTGACCCAATTCCAGCATGGCAAAGTGCTTTTGTTCAAAAACATTGTGTCAGATTCATTTTAAATGCTGAATGTTCTCGTGAGACAGCGTTTCGTGTTGAAACCTTGAACTTCTGAAGTACAGGATGCATTGTGGTCACCAGCCTACTTCCTTACCTTGTTTCAGAGCGAGGTGTGACACACTGCTTTCCACTTAAGATGAGTCGCCCCGCTTGCGTGATATCAAACTTATTCACAAATGGCCATATTTAATGAGATTTGTTGCTATTGTCATTAAAGAAGAGTTTTGTTTCATAATACATGTAACAAGGGAAGTGGGCCAATGGAGAGCATGTGTTTCTGTTTCGAAACACTTCAGTGAGAACTAATGAACCACAATCACACCGACGTGTGGCCTGTTACACATATGTGTCCCTAGAAAGAGGCCATGATGCAGAGAAACTTTTGGGGATTACATCACACATTTCTACCTGTCCGATCTATCAAAGCAGGTTTAAGGGAAGTGTAATGGCCGCAAACTAACTTTTGAACACTGAAGTTTGGCACACTGCTGATTATGCATGCAATACTTATCTCACAGTTAGATGATCCAAGAAGAAGTGAACATGTTGTAGCGTGTCGCCTAATAATAGCTTAACAGTTTCAAGTGCTTCTAAAACAGTGTGGTTTGGGTGTGATGTGAGTCACTCTCTGTATCTCACTTTTTTATTTTTTGCCTTATCAGGCTGTTTATAACGATTGAGGTGTTGTTTTGAAGTTGCTTAGATATTTGCCATTTTCCTTGGCTGTTCTACCAGTAGATTGTTTTTTTTTTTTGTTGTTGTTGTTGTTGGGTTTTGCCATTTTTCATCATAGTGGAGATGATAATGAGACTGTAAAAAGTTTGTGACAATAAGATGTCGAACATTCCAGAAGCCTTTAAATTTTTTTTTTGTTGGATTTTTCCCCTTTTTCACCCAATTTGGAATGCCCAATTCCCAGTGCGCTTTTTAAGTCCTCGTGGTCGCGTAGTGATTTGCCTCAATCCGGGTTTGGTTGCTTAGGAGACCTGGCTGGAGTCACCAGAAGCTTTTAAATTCTTGAGAAATACCTCACACCTTTCATTTAGTATCCAGAGAAGGCCACTTTGAGTTTTCCCTGGGGAAGAGTGTGGGGGGACATTGGGTTCATAGGAAGTGGGTAGAGTCAGTTTAAAAGAACATTACTATTATTTGTTGATTTGCTAAATTTGGGGAAAAAACAGTGAGCAGGTTTTGCATTGTTTTTAGAGCCAAGCTGACATATACTTCTATCCAGACATAATAATAATTAAGAAACAATCTATTTACAACTTATAAACCATCTTGAATATTTATGAGTTAAGGCTTGACTAAAATGTTTAGATGGCAAAAAACGATGAACAAAATCTTTACTTTTGCACACTTTTTTATTTAATATAGGCTAACCTATAGGGTAGTTTGCAAAGGGTTATTTTATATTTTTGTTTTCAGTACTAAACATAGAGGTGTAGTACTATGTAATTGAACCTTCGCTAAGCCCTGCCTTTTTCGCATGTGAGTTTCTCCTGTACTGATGCTGCCCCCAGCGTGAGTTCTTTTATGCATGCTGTAATTAAAACAAATCTTACCTTACACTTCACAGCAGATGCACTGAAGGTCAGATTATATATTATCAAACATATAAATCAAATCAAATCCCTTTATTGTTACTCAACCATATACAGAAGTGCAACAGTGGGTGAAAGACTTGGGTGCAGTTCCAAGCAAAATAGCAGTATGACAATTACAATAAACATATGATTTACACAAATCACAGGTTACACATATTGTTACACAATACAATATACACCTAATAATATACAGTATATACAAAATAAGAAGACTGTATACAATAAAAATAATATACAATATACAGTATACACAAAATAAGAAGACAGTATACAATAAAAATACACTGTACATTGGACTGATCGGGATGCTCAGAGCACAACAGAGCCACATTTGTTTACACTTTTTGGGGAAATCAACTTCTGTACAGGGTTAGTATGTTCATGGAAATCCTGGAAAAGTCATGGAATTTAGAAATTGTGTTTTCCAGGCCTGGAAATGTCATGGAAAAACAAGTTAACACTGAATGTTTTGGAAAAGTCATGGAATTTTCTAACAAAATATTTTCAGCAATACAAGTGTGCTAAGAATTATTTAAGTTTTGACACGAGTAAGCGCTACCAGAGACTTTTGACCAGAGATGGTCCACTTCTATTTAAATGAATGGGAGAAATTGGAACGCCCAACCAAGGAGCTCTAGTGCCCAATGGTCAACGTTACCTTACATGTAAAAGAGACAATCACCTTTTAGATACAGACAGTGACTGTCAATCAACTAGCTAACGTGCATGCGGATTAGCCATGCAAGATGGGACAATTGCGTGTTTTTGCATAATATCAGAATCAGAATGAGCTTTATTGCCAAGTAAAGGAATTTGTCATGGTGACAGAAGCTTCCAGTGCAAATGCAACCATATATACATACAAACATATACATATAGTGACATAAAAATTTAAAAATAAGATAGAACAGATGAAAAAAGAGAAATATACAATAGAGCAATAATGTTGTTTGAATATTTTATATACAGATATACAGTTATGTGCAGGTGTTGTATTGAAGAAGAGGTAAAAAAGCACAATTTATGATTCCAATATTATTACATTTTATTGCTGATTTGAAATATGTTCTTTGATCGTAATCTTGACCAACCGTTTTTTGAGATTTCGGTGTTCACCCATTCAGGTAAATAGGAGCTGCACTGGCATGACTGGAAATAGCCTCCCGAGAGCGTTCCAAAGACGGCTGACAGTGGACTGACTTGCTAGAAAGACTTTGGCGCTACTCGGAGCCAGTGCGGAGCAGTACGCAAAATGTGCTGCTTTGGAAACTGAGTAGTTTGTGAATAGGTGTCACATTTTGCACTTCATTAACGCTTGAGGAATTCGCTAACGATAGCTCAAGTTCATATGGATAGTGTATAAGTAAAGGAATTAGTAAATTTCGTATTTACATTACTGTTTCAATATATTAAGGCTTTGAATGTCTAACTCACCTTGTTATTTAAGCTTATGGTGATGTTTGCTTGTGAGCCTGAGTGTTAATTGTCCTTCTTGATGAGCAATCATTAAAAGTCTCAGTGTCACCTGTACATTAAACCATTTTTAACGGAAAACATGAAAGACGTGCGCTGATATTCATTGATGTCCTTTGATCTTTCCCTCAGCCGCTTCTGTCAAGTGTTGTGCGCATATGAAGAATTCTTCTCTTTCTGTCAGTGGTCCGAAAACAGTTTGCAAAAATGTTTGTCATTTGTGAGCGCTGCAAATAATTTCAACCATCTCGGGAGTTGCTCGGAGTTTAATTAATGTTAAATCCAGCGGTAAACAGCCTCTACAAGCAGAGCCTATATATCGGTATATTTTCCCTTATTTGTTTGAACAGGATAAAAGTGGTTTGTACAAATTCTAAGTGGGCTTTAAAAAGCTGACAGTGAGACATCCATAAGATGTGGTGAGAGGACAAAACAAAGCAAAAACAATATGTTCACAGCAAAAAAATAAAAAAAATAAAATATATTTTTTTTTTTGTTGTTGAATTATTGCAAAGCAAATGCTGTGTGATATTGTGGTATTGTATATAAGGTATTAAGTGGTATTGTATAAGGTGTACGTTTAGACTGTTATATTCACAATGCTGAATTTTATTCTATACAAATGGGTATAAACTAGGGTTGTCAGTCGATTTAAAATTTTTACCAAATTAATTACATGATATGGTGAGTAATTCAATCTAATTAACCGCAATTGATCAAATATATAAATATTTGCTAAGAAAGCCCCTCTAAAAAACAATAATTCGGTAACAACAGTAATATACAGTTGAAGTCAGAAGTTTACATGCACTTAGGTTGAAGTCATTAAAACTCATTTTTTAACCACTCCACAGATTTCATATTAGTAAACTATAGTTTTTGCAAGTCGTTTAGGGCATCTACTTTGTGCATAACACAAGTAATTTTTCCAACAATTGTTTACAGACAGATTGTTTTGCTTTTAATTGATTATATCTCAATTCCAGTGGGTCATAAGTTTACTTACACTAAGTAACTGTGCCTTTAAGCAGCTTGGAAAATTCCAGAAAATGATGTCAAGCCTTTAGGCAGTTAGCCAATTAGCTTCTGATAGGGTAATTGGAGTCAATTGGAGGTGTACCTGCGGATGTATTTTAAGGTCTACCTTCAAACTCCGTGCCTCTTTGCTTGACATCATGGGAAAATCAAAAGAAATCAACCAAGACCTCAGAAAAAAAAAACTGTGGACCTCCACAAGTCTGGTTCATCCTTGGGAGCAATTTCCAAACGCCTGAACGTACCATGTTCATCTGTACAAACAATAGTACGCAAGTATAAACACCATGGGACCACACAGCTATCATACCGCTCAGGAAGGAGACGCATTCTGTCTCCTAGAGATGAATGTAGTTTGGTGCAAAAAGTGCAAATCAATCCCAGAACAACAGCAAAGGACGTTGTGAAGATGCTGGAAGAAACGGGTAGACAAGCATCTATATCCACAGTAAAACAAGTCCTATATCGACATAACCTGAAAGGCAGCTCAGCAAGGAAGATGCCACTGCTCCAAAACCACCATAAAAAAGCCAGACTACAGTTTACAAGTGCACATGGGGACAAAGATCTTACTTTTTGGAGAAATGTCCTCTGGTCTGATGAAACAAAAATTGAACTGTTTAGCCATAATGACCATCATTATGTTAAAAGGAAAAAGGGTTAGGCTTTCAAGCCGAAGAACACCATCCCAACCGTGAAGCATGGGGGTGGCAGCATCATGTTATGGGGGTGCTATGCAGGGGGTGCACTTCACAAAATAGATGGCATCATGAGGAAGGAAAATTATGTGGATATATTGAAGCATCATCTCAAGACATCAGCCAGGAAGTTAAAGCTTGGTTGCAAATGGGTCTTCCAAATGGACAATGACCCTAAGCATACCTCCAAAGTTGTGGCAAAATGGCTTAAGGACAACAAAGTCAATGTATTAAGTGGACATCACAAAGCCCTGACCTCAGTCCAATAGAAAATTTGTGGGCAGAACTGAAAAAGCATGTGCGAGCAAGGAGGCCTACAAACCTGACTCGGTTACACCAGTTCTGTCTGGAGGAATGGGCCAAAATTCCAGCAACTTCTTGTGAGAAGCTTGTGGAAGGCTACCCAAAATGTTTGACCCAAGTCAAACAATTTAAAGGCAATGCTACCAAATAGTAACAAAGTGTATGTAAACTTCTGACCCAATGGGAATGTGATGAAAGAAATAAAACTATTATTCTGACATTTCACATTCTTAAAATAAAGTAGTGATCCTAACTGACCTATGACAGGGAATGTTTTCTAAGATTAAATGTCAGGAATTGTGAAAAACTGAGTTTAAATGTATTTGGCTAAGGTGTATGTAAACTTCTGACTTCAACTGTATAATGATCAAATAATTATAATTAGTTATATTTAAATAATTATAAATATAACATATTTAAAAAGTTTTTTTTGTTAAAATGCATTACATTATTGTGGCAGACAAGTAAAGCATTGATAAAAAAAAGTGACTTTAGAAGGCAATATATTTATTTCCATATTATTGAACATAATCCTATCATTGGCCTACATTGCACGTCAATCAATTTTGCAATTGAATTAGTAAATCTGTCAGAGATATATTTATTATAATGACTTTTCTTAGGACGCATCAATGGAAATGTGCATTAGATTAACACTTTTAGAGTGCTTTGGTTGCGTCGCACCATAAACACAGCGTTTTTAGGCCACTGCGTCAAGTTAAACATGGTTTGAAACATAGAAAAACATGTCTCAAGATCAATGCCTTCGGAATTGTGTTTCGTCCAGCTGTGTTTGAACGCAAGAACGCGTTCTCTCACACCTGCGACAATATTAGGATGTTTTAGCACAATGTGTGGACTTTTTTGGAGGTCCCTTGACCGCATTAGGCAACATTTACAACGAATATCAAGATTAAATCTTGAATGATTTCGCTGTGACGCCATCAGACCAGCTTAAAATACTGGACAAATATCGTCCCGTATTGATTCGATATGGGATGCAACATTTCATCTTTAAAAACGGGACGATCCTGTAGTTTACGGGACGAGTGGCAACACTAGTCGCTAGGGAGTTGCTAGCTGGTTGCTAGGGCTTTGCTATGTGGTTACTAAAGTGTTCTGGATGGTTGTTAGGCTATTGCTAGGCCGTTGCTTGGGTTTTCTGGGTGATCGCGTGGGCATTGCTAGGAGGTTACTAGGGTGTACTGTGGTTGCTGGGAGGTTGCTAGGGTGTTCTGGGTGGTTGCTAGGGCATTGCTCTGTGGCTGCTAGGGTGTTCTGGGTGGTTGTTGGGGTATTGCTAGGCTGTTGCTAGGGTTTTCTCGGTGATTGCTAGGTGGTTGCTAGAGTGTACTGTGGTTGCTAGGAGGTTGCTAAGCGGTTATTAGGGTGTTCTGGTGGTTGCTAGAGCATTGCTGTGTGGTTGCTAGGGTGTTCTGGGTGGTGCTAGGGTGTTCTGCTAGGTTGGTAGGGTATTCGGTAGCACAGCAGGAGCTAACGGGGACCTGCCGATCAGCTAACTTTGACCACCTGCACCACACACACTTAATTCAACAGGAAGTGGGGACACAGCTTCCTTTCCCAGTGAAATAAGCTCTCATCAACTATGGAAATTGTCTCTCATCAACCTGTGAATCTGGCTCTTACAGAACTTATTGATAGGATGTGAGACAAAATGACAATATCATTTCAACATCTGTTAGATCAGTATGAGCACTATTGCAGTTAATGCAAGACATTTTCATATGTCTGTTTGATAGAGATTTCAGTAATGATTGAGACAATTTATTTATTAAATTTATAAGTATATGAAAAGAGTTGAAGTAATGATTGAAAGATACTTTCAGCTACAAATGTGTAAATTTAGTTAAGGAAAGTCCACGGAATCAGTTTTATGAATATCTTTATTTCAGTAATGTTTATAAGAAGCTTTTCAATAATTTGTATAAACGTATTTTTAACGTTTATATCAGTATCATAATTTCACTAGTGTAAGAAAATGTTCAATAATGCATATAAATGAATTTCACTCGATTATATTAATATCTTCATTTCACTACTGTTTTAAAGAGGCTTTTCAACAATTATGGCCTACACGGCTCCTCATAATTAATTCCGTTAGTTTTTTTAATGCGTTATTTCTGTATATGAGTGGTGGTGGCGTAGTGGGCTAAAGCACATAACTGGTAATCAGAAGGTTGTTGGTTCAATCCCCACAGCCATCACCACTGTGTCCTTGAGCAAGGCACTTAACTCCAGGTTGCTACAGTGGGATTGTCCCTGTAATAAGTGCACTGTAAGTCGCTTTGGATAAAAGTGTAAATGTATATAATTAATCGCACCAAATTAACACATTAAATTGACAGCCTTAGTAGAAACATTTGAAACGCTGCAGAAGAGTTTTGGAAATTCATGAAAAAGTCATAGAAATTTACTAGTGAAAATGTGTATGAACCCTGTATGTACGACTTGCTAATACAGTAGTTGTCTCTTCATATTAAGCAGGGATATTGATGATGAGGGGAACTTTTAGGTGATTTAACTGAACGCAAATCTGTCCATGAAAGATGAATGTTTGCACTTCCATGCAAACTCTCAGCTGTTTGATTTGGCATTGCCAGATGCTGCCGTTCTCGTCGTTGACCTCTGCCTGTAAAAACAGCTAAACTGACCACAGATCAGTGTTTAAAGGCCTCTCTTTGTCAGCACCTTTTCATTGCCCTGCTGCAGCTGACCTGTGATAAATTATATTCACAGAGGAAGTGCTTCTGCTGTTCAAATAACTTGTGAGAGGCACACCTGTACTCTTCTGGCTGATGATCACAGGACATTTACAACAGGATTCAACTGTGGATTTAGATTTGCCATTTAGTTTTACAGAGGGAGCTGCACATTTTAATTGTGTACGTTTCCTAAATCTGCAATATTTCATGAAATATTTGATGCCATGCTGTGGTGTCAAAAACAGGTTAATATATAGTAATTTAAAGGGACATCAGATACTTTGAAATAGTTTTACATTTGGTCTCCAAGTCTAGATGCTGTGCATGTTAAAATTCAGTTTTAACTCAGTTATAATTTTATTTGTGGGGCTGTCAATCAATTTTTAATAAAAATATTAAACTAATTAGTTACATGAGCTGCTGATTAAATGAATACAATTAATCACAATTAATTTCATATCAATATTTTCTGAGGAAGGCCCTCAAATTAACATAATTCAATATATATTATTCAAAATAATGATAAGATAATAAATTACCAAAGTTCAGCCATAAAACTCAGTGGTGCAGGCTGAAAGGTCTCTGAACTTATCTGTTAGCCAATTAGGTTTCTAACAAGTGACTTGACACAAGTGTTAAACTTGTGCTGTCTTTACGTTTTTTTTTAGTTTTTTTTTTTACCTAATTTAGTGTTCCTGGTCAAAAATGACCTATTAAAAATTTCTTATGAATCTCTCATTATGCTATATTATCACCAAAAATTAGATTAGATCTTTTTGTCAACTTGTTTTCTTTCAGTTAGCCCAGGTTTTGTATTTCTGTTTGGAACTTGCTGATCGTAGGCCCCCTTGAACTGAGCTTATGTACCTAATTTTTGAGTGAAAAAAGCCTTATTTGTCTATAATTTTGGCAATATTAAATAAAATATGAAAACATGGTGTACTATTTATCACACTAGTATGCTTTAATTTTTTAACAAAGTTTGTTTTGAAACACTTTTATTTAGTAAACAATTGCACATCTTCCTATCAGAAGCTAATTGTCTAAAGCCTTGACATCATTTTCTGGAATTTTCCAAGCTGCTTAAAGGCACAGTTAACTTAGTGTATGTAAACTTCTGACCCACTGGAATTGTGATATAGTCAATAAAAAGTGAAACTATCTGTCTGTTAACAATTGTTGGAAAAGTTACTTGTGTCATGCACAAAGTAGATGTCCTAAACGACTTGCCAAAACTATAGTTTGCTAATATTAAATCTGTGGAGAGGTTAAAAAATTTGTTGTAATGACTTCAACCTAAGTGCATGTAAACTTCTGACTGTATGTGCTTATCTAATGGATGAACATGCTCCTTAACACTCAATTTTTCTCTTATTTTTGGTCTCCCCCATTCATTTTCAATTGCCGGTCATTTTTGGCCGGGAACACCAAGTGTGTGGCTTTGTTCCATTTTGTAAAAAATAAAAGCATTTCAAAACAAACTTCATGGTGAAACATTAAAACACGAGTGTGATAAATAGTACAGAATATTTTCATATTTTATTTAATATTGCCAAAATTATCCACAATTAATGCTTTTTTTTCACTCAAGAACGAGGTGCATAAGCTCAGGTCGATGAGGCCTACAGTCAGTAAGCTACAAAAAGAAATACTAAACCTGTGCTAATTGAAAGAAAACAAGTTGACAAAAAGATCTAATCCAATATTTGGTAATAATATAGCATAATTAGAGATTTATAAGCAATTTTTTAATAGGCTGGTCATTTTTGACCGGGAACACCAAAAGCGTAACAAAGTGAAAAAATAAAATAAAATGTGAAATTTTTTAGGGGGATATTTTAGTACCTTGTTTGAAAAGTCAAAACATTTTAGTCCAATTGGCAGGGTTGAGAGGGTTACTTTTGAAATGTATTCCACTACAGAATACAGAATTCATGCTATAAAATGTAATTTGTAACGTATTCTGTTAGATTACTCAGGGTCAGTAACGTATTCTTAATACTTTGGATTACTTCTTCAGCACTGGTAGATTTTTTCACTTGTTTTGACTATAAAAACTCAGTAAGATAAAATACACGTTAAAAATACATTCTCTAAAAAACCTAAATATCTTATGCAGTGTTGTTTCTAAAACAATATAAATCAAATTGATCTTGTTTTAAGGATTTTTAGATAATTTTTGTATTGTTTTCCTGTAAAAATATCATCAAGAATACGATTTTTGCCCTAATATCAAAGGTCTTACTATCAAAAAGAAATTCTGATCCAACATGAATTTTCTTGATAAAAAAATATGATCGTGCCTGGTAACGTGCAATGGCTAGAAATAGCATTTTAGCTTAGCGTAAAGCTGACAATTTACACAAGGTTTATTTCTATTTCTTCTGCTCCAAACTTACTTCAAACTTACTTCTCTGTCTGCTCGTATGAATGTAACACATCATAAGAAAGTGTTTCACCGCTGTTCAAATGCACTTTGGATCACATCATTTATATGTATAAATGTTTTCCATCTGAAAGGACTAAATATTAAATGAAACACATGACAATAAAATGCAAAGTAATCTCTTCAGTAATCAAAATACATTTAGAATGTAACTGTATTCTGATTACCAATGATTTAAATTGTAACTGTAGTGGAATACAGTTACTTGTATTTAAAATACAAAATATGTAATCCCGTTACATGTATTCCGTTACTCCCCAACACTGCCAATATGATAACATTAACTAGCATTTTCAGGAAAAGAAAATCCTCTTTGGGTCAAAATGACTGGATGACAACATGAGGGTTAAACCAGCTGTCTCAAATGGTGTAAGCTGATTGGTTCTTTGACATGCAATCAGATAGCCAATCAGCTTGCATCACCTCTTTGTCTAGCATTTAAGTGCCTCAGTTTTATAGATAAGCCAGTTTCACTGCAGCGCGCTGCGAGAGTTTTTTTCTCAGAAAATGAATAACTGAATGTGTAGATTGGGAAAACAATATGCTTGTGGGCTGGGCAGTAACATTTTATTAACAGGGGAGTGTGCTTATGGGACTGTATTGTGTTCAAACCTTTGATGGGATTTGTGCTTTTTTAACCAGATACCAAAGCAGTCTCATCGTTTTCAGCCAAATGAAGCTTCGGACATCACAGATCACATGGTTTTGGTGAAAACAAATCAAGCTCTAATATGGTGCCTCAATGTGAAATGTGTTTTTTTAAATTTTTTTTACACTTAGTATTTTGACGCTTCAGTGTTGAACGTCACAAAACTAGCTTCTATCATCTTGCATGGTAAGGTCTGGTTTTGGCCATGACACACAGAAGCACATCTTTAACAAGGTAAGCCTTAGCCAAATCTGTTTGGCACAAATTGCGATCTTAAGTCATTAGATTAAATAAATCCACACATAGCTAGTCTAAGTCACTAGTAAAATAAGCTTCAGGCTTTCCTGGTACAGGTACACATTATGAGTTAGGTCACTAGCAATTTAAACCATTCTGCCAAGTGGCCAAGGCACACATAGCTTGCATATACTCAGTGCACATGGCTCTTGGGAGCAGCAGTAGTATATAAAAACCACAACATTAAAACCACCTACCTAATATTGTGTAGGTCCCCATCATGCCGCCAAAATGGCACCAACCCGCATCTCAGAATAACATTCTGAGATGCTATTCACCACAATTGTACAGAGCGGTTATCTGAGTTAACGTAGACTTTATCAGTTCGAACCAGTCTGGACATTCTCTGTTGACCTCTCTCATCAACAAGGCATTTCCATCCACAGAACTGCAGCTCACTGGATGTTTATTGCTTTTGGCACCATTTGGAGTACATTTTAGAGACTGTTGTACTTGAAAATCCCAGGAGATCAGCAGTTACAGAAATACACAAACCAGCCCATCTGGCACCAACAATCATGCCATGGTCCAGATCACTCAGATCACATATTTTCCCCATTCTGATGGTTGATGTGAACATTAACTGAATTTCCTGACCCATATCTGCATGATTTTATGCACTGCACTGCTGCCACACTATTGGCTGATTTGATAATCGCATGGATGATTGTTGGTGCCTGATGGGCTGGTTTGAGTGTTTCTGTAACTGCTGATATCCTGGGATTTTCACACAACAGTCTCTAGAATTTACTCGGAATGGATTGAAGTGAACAAGATGGATTGAAGTGAACAAAAGGGTGAGAGAGGGTAGTCTTCGCCCCATTATACACTGCAACAAAATAAATTTTTTATTTGTTTTTGTTTTGGCTTGTTTTCCAATATAAATATCTAAAACTCCTTTAAAACAACGTACATTTACTTTAGGAAATATACTGCAGAAGAATTTTTTTTTTTATATATCTGAGAATGTTGAATATAATATTAAAAATACAAATATTTTAAAATATCTAAAAATCCTTTAAAAAAAGATGCATTCTCCTGAGAAGCAGCATATAAGATATTTAGACTTGCTTTTAGAGAATAGATCTTGAATATAAGTATACTTTGTCTTTACTGTACTCGCAGAAGTATAACCAAGTGAAAAAATACACTTATATACAAAATACACTTACTGTATATTTAAGATACATTCTCTTAAAGCAAGTCTAAATATCTTATGTGTTACTTCTCAAGTAAATGTATCTTGTTTTAAGGATTTTTAGAAAATTTTAGACAATACACTTGATAACAATAGGATTTTTTTGTAGTGAAATTTCTACTGAATTAAACTTAATAAAAATCATTTTTTCCCTTTAATTCAGTGAATGTCATTTAGAGGTATTTTTAAAAGATGATTTTGTCCTCTTTATTGTTAGCAAGCACATTTAATACAACCTTTTAAGTCGGGGCACAAGCTGACTAGTCGGTTTAGAGCTAATGATTAATCGTTGCAATAATCGCCCGAATAGTCAAATAATCGTTTTAATAATCGTTAGATTAGTTGATTATCAAAATAATTGT
The DNA here is from genome assembly GCF_019703515.2 of Myxocyprinus asiaticus. Classification (NCBI taxonomy): domain Eukaryota; kingdom Metazoa; phylum Chordata; class Actinopteri; order Cypriniformes; family Catostomidae; genus Myxocyprinus; species Myxocyprinus asiaticus. The sequence goes on from NC_059391.1 coordinate 8,744,126, forward strand.
TAGTTGCAGCCCTAGTTGTCGCACATTTATTATATTAATTACTTATATATATACATACATACTAGGGGGCATCAGAAAATTCCAGGGCTGAGAAAGAATGTTATAAGTAACATTGCTAACACTGTTCTACATTACAGAGTAACACTAAACCGTAATAATGAGCCTTTAAAATATAAATTTTACAAGCGCATGCACGGAGTGAGCCACAGCGCAAAAGCGGTAATGATTCTGAATGTGTCGGAAAAACCAGCAAGGAGACTTTATTAATTTATAGAGAGAAATGCACATTAGGGTTGTTCCGACAGACAGTAATCTCGGGGATCGTCGATGGTCAGAGTGATCACCAATAGCTGATGCCTTTGACAATGTCAAGATGATATTTGGCTCATTTTCCCATGAATGTATTAAATTATTATTATTATTATTATTATTATTAGGCTATTATTATTATCAAATTAATATTACAAATAATTTGCCTGTAGAGACACAGACACACACTTGAAGAAACACACTTTATTATATTATTAAGAACAGATGACAGAAAAGCCGTCTATGCGCATGTATGACACACTGTTTGTACGGAGGCGTGCAGTCTCGTGGAACACACATATGTAAAGGGTTCTCACTCATTCTTTGTTTCTGTCTTCTGATTTTATTTTTATTTATTTATTTATTTATTTTATTTTTTTGCAAGAACAGTATCGTCTATGAGTGCTGCAAATGACCTCAGACATCTCAGCTCAGGAGGTGTTTTGAGTTCAGTTTACTTTATTTCCACAGAGCAGTTAATTGTGACCACAACTCTGCAGCCTATACATCTGTGATTAAACATAAAACAAAAACACATTCACCTCGAACCATGATTTATATTTCAGTGATTATTATCATAATTATAGTTATTATTTTTACATTTATAATTGTTTTTATGTCTTCATTTGTGTAAGTAATTTTCCGCCTGCACGTTTAGATGATACTTGCCTGATGGTAGAGGTGGGTGATCTGACGATTTTATATCGTGATCGATCTTGAAGACGTCCACGATCTACTTTTCAAGCGAATCGTAGAGATCGCAATCTTTTATGTCCTCATAATAATGTTAAAACTAAAACAATGACTGCCTACTAAATGGTTGTGCTGATTGGCCATGTGTCTTTCATGCGTGGTGACGTATTAGAAAAAAAATTCAGCATGAACTAGCAGCATGGCGGATGAGGAGCTGGTGCCGAAAAAAGACTCAACATCAGTTGTGTGGCAGTGGTTTGGCTATGCACAGTCAGACATTTCTCAGAGAAAAGTTATCTGTGAACTTTGTCGGGTAACGGTCGGCTCTTCCGGAGGTAATATGACAAATCTTTTCAACCACCTGAAAAGGAAGCATCCGAAGGAACATGCCGAGAGTGTTTCACTCAGGTCGGTACAACCTCACTCATCTGTATCTCACGAGGTCCCGAAACATAAACAGTTATCACTGACCGACACATTAGAGCAGTCCAAAAAATACGACAAAAGCAGCAAACGATGGAAAGAGGTGACGGAGGCGGTCACATTCTACTTAGCTATGGTGCCATTCAAATCTGTGGAAAATGTGGGATTTAAAAGACTGATCCACACTTTAGACGCACGGTATGATTTGCCAAGTCGCAAATATTTTTCTAATACAGCCATTCCCCATATGTATAGTGAATGCCGACAGAGGATCGCTGCAGAAATAAAGCATGGAGAATTTTTTGCAACGACGAGTGACTTATGGTCCAGTCATAGAGCTGAGCCGTACCTGAGTCTAACCATCCATTCACAAGAGTGCATGACTTCAAACAAACTACTGCCCTGAAGACCACACTGGGGAGCTAATTGCTCACGACCTGAAGGATGCACTAGAATCTTGGAGCCTAAGTGAAGAACAAATGTCCTGCATGACAACAGACAGTGAAGGCCTTGCAGCTCAATAACTGGACTCGCCTGCCGTGGTTTGGCCACAGACTGCATCTAGCCATAGGTGAGTAACGCAAAATAGCCTTAGCTAAATGTAAAAATACTACTTAATAATATAAATATATGATCAAGATAAGATCAAATTTTTTTCTTTGTAATTTAAAATAACTCAAGTGGTCTTAAGTTACAACATGATATATTTTATATAACAAAATATTTATTAAATTGCTCAAAAGAGACAACAGTTCTGTTTATCTTTTGTTCTTGAGTTATGATGGTCTGAACTTGTTTTAATTGTCCATTTGTTTCCCCCTTTCACAGAAAAAAGTGCAAAGGATACACGGATTGAGCATGCCACATCACTAGGCAAAAAAAATTGTGAGCGCTTTCTCCTTCAGCTGGAAAAAGCAGAGAGATCTAATGAAGGCACAACTCAAGCTCAACCTGTCTTAGCGGAAGTCTCCAACATGATGGGGGTCCCGACTCAAGATGGTTGAAAGAGTCCTTGAACAGGAAGTTGCCATTTCACAGGTTTTGAAAGCTGATAAGAAAGCAAGACACCTTGCACTAACATGGCAGGATATTGTTGTTTTGGAGTCGGTGAAGAAGTCCCTCAGCCCACTCAAAGATTTCACAGATGCACTGTCAGGTGAGGACTATGTGAGTGTTTCTTACTTAAAACCTGTGTTGCATCTTCTGAAAATGAATATCTTGAGTGTGGATGCTGAGGACACTAACTTAACAAAGAAGATAAAGGAAACCATCACCCAGTACCTCAGTGAAAAGTACAGTGACCCGACAACAGATGACCTCCTGGACATGGCGTCTCATCTTGACCCAAGATTTAAGCTGCACTACGTGAATGAAGAAAAAAAAAAAGCACATCAAATCTCGAGCTATTACTGAGCTGGAAGTCCTTCTGTCGGCAACATCTCAACCAATAGTGTCTGTTGCGTCACAAAGCACAGAATCTGAGGGGCCAGCCAAAAAAAAGACCAAAACTCTAGGTAGCCTTCTCAAAGTACCCAGTACCTCAGCAGCCACAGGCCCAACTTCGGCACCTGCTTTGAAAGAGTTAATTGAAGCAGAACTGGCATCATACCTCTCAATACCTGAAGCTGACAGCGATTTGGATCCTTTGGAATGGTGGAAAACGCACCAGGCAAACTTTCCATGGGTTGCGCGCCTGGCAAAAAAGTATCTTTGTATCCCAGCGACCAGTGCACCATCAGAAAGACTATTTAGCACAGGTGGCAACATTGTCACTTGCCAAAGGGCTACTTTGAAACCCCATAAAGTGGATCAGTTGATTTCCCTTGCAAAAAATCTGTAATTCTGTCCAACCAGAATATCACAAAGAGGGGTCAACCTAATCTTCCATGTTTAGGAAATGTAACCAAAATTGCCTCAAAACGTTTAGTTGTGATAGCATAGTGAAGTTGTTTGTTCCTTTTTAAATTTATATTCAAAATGAAAGGTATTGATATCTAACATTTGATTCTACACCCTTTTCTACCTCATCATTCCTGTTAAGTCTTTGTTAAACTCTTTCAGTTTTATTATATTTCTGTTAATTTCAATAGCAGTGCTGTTAAAATGTAACTGTGAAACAGTCTGAATATTTTTTTTTACTGAGTTCTGAGCACTTGAAAAATCTGTTATTTTATATCATATTATCTATTGGCTGCTGATTGCCACTTGAAGTAACAATGTTTATTTTTCAGAATTTGAAACATGCACATCTTTGTGTTGTTTATATTTTATTACTGCAGTGTCTGAGTACTTTAAGATCTTGTGTTATTTAATGTTTAAAATAAAGTTAAACTCAGGCTATTTAATGACCATTTTGACAACTGATTCTTTAATTCAGTGTTGTGTTTTAAATTGTACAAATAGATAAATCCATAGACTTGTTCCAGTCTGGATATTCTCTATAGTACATCTCAAAATTGGGAAGATCGTGATTCAGATCGTGGATCGTGATTGTGTTATAAGATCGTGATATGATTTGTTTGGGAAGATCGCCCACCCCAACCTGATGGTAAATGGAAAGGTGGTTACTTATATATTATTTTTTTGATCACTACATTATTTAAATTGCTTTTTCATTTCACTTGGAGTGCAATTTGAATTGAGAAATGTATTTGATTTAAGTTTTTCGTTTTTTAAATAAATACATTTTATATGCAAAATCACTAAATCAAGGATATTCACCGATCCTTCAGCCCGGGTTTTCAGATGGAATTGGATATTGTGATTATTAACTCAGCAAAAAAAGAAATGTACTCTCACTTTCAACTGCTTTTATTTTCAGCAAACTTAACATAAATATTTGTATGAACATAAAAGTTTCAACAACTAAGACATAAACTGAACAAGTTTCACAGACATTTGACAAACAGAAATGGAATAATGTGTTCCTGAACAAAGGGGGTTCAAAAGTAACAGTAAGTATCTGGTGTGGCCACCAGCTGCATTAAGTACTGCAGTGCATCTCCTCCTCATGGACTGCACAAGATTTGCCAGTTCTTGCTGCGAGATGTTACCCCACTCTTCCACCAAGGCACTTGCAAGTTCCCGGACATTTCTGGGGGGAATGGCCCTAGCCTTAACCCTCTGATCCAACAGGTCCCAGACGTGCTCAATGGGATTGAGATCTGGGCTCTTTGCTGGCCATGGCAGAACACTGACATTCCTGTCTTGCAGGAAATCATGCATAGAACGAGCAGTATGGCTGGTGGCATTGTCATGCTGGAGGGTCATGTCAGGATGAGCCTGCAGGAAGGGTACCACATGAGGGAGGAGGATGTCTTCCCTGTAACGCACAGCATTGAGATTGCCTGCAATGACAATAAGCTCAGTCCGATGATGCTGTGACACACGGCCCCAGACCATGACGGACCCTTCAAATCGATCGCTCCGAAGTACAGGCCTCAGTGTAACGCTAATTCCTTCGATAATAAACGCATGTCCGACCATCACCCCTGGTGAGACAAAACCACGACTCATCAGTAAAGAGCACTTTTTGCCAGTCCTGTCTGGTCCAGTGAAGGTGGGTTTGGGCCCATAGGCGACATTGTTGCAGGTGATGTCTGGTAAGGACCTGCCTTACAACAGGCCTACAAGCCCTCAGTCCAGCCTCTCCCAGCCTATTGCGGACAGTCTGAGCACTGATGGAGGGATTGTGTGTTCCTGGTGTAACTCGGGCAGTTGTTGTTGCCATCCTGTACCTGTCCCGCAGGTGTGATATTCTGATGTCCGATCCTGTGCAGGTGTTGTTACACGTGGTCTGCCACTGCGAGGACGATCAGCTGTCCTTCCTGTCTCCCTGTAGCGCTGTCTTAGGCGTCTCACAGTACGGACATTGCAATTTATTGCTCTGGCCACATCTGCAGTCCTCATGCCTCCATGCAGCATGCCTAAGGCACATTCACGCAGATGAGCAGGGACCCTGGGCATCTTTCTTTTGGTGTTTTTCAGAGTCCATAGAAAGTTCTCTTTAGTGTCCTAAGTTTTTATATCTGTGACCTTAATTGCCTACCGTCTGTAAACTGTTAGTGTCTTAATGACCATTCCACAGGTGCATGTTCATTAATTGTTTATTAAGCATGGAAAACATTGTTTAAACACTTTGCAATAAAGATCTGTAAAGTTATGATTTTTACAAAATTATCTTTAAAATACAGTGTCCTGAAAAAGGAACGTTTATATATATATATATATATATATATGTATACACACACACACACACACACACACACACACACACACACACAGTGGCATGCAAAAGTTTGGGCACCCCTGATCAAAATTTCTGTTGCTGTGATGGCCTGATTTCCAAAAGGCTTAAAGTTAAAGATGACACATTTCTTTAATATTTTAAGCAATTTTACTTTTTTATATTTATCTATAACAGTTTCAAAATAACAAAAAAGGAAAAGGTTCCGAAGCAAAGGTTTGGGCACCCTGCATGGTCAGTACTTAGTAACAACCCCTGGCAAGTATCACAGCTTGTAAAATCTTTTTGTAGCCAGCCAAGTTTCTTTCAGTTTTTGTTTGGGGGATTTTCACCCATTCTTCCTTGCAAAAGGCTTCTAGTTCTGTGAGATTCTTGGGCCGTCTTGCATGCACTGCTCTTTTGAAGTCTATCCACAGATTTTCTATGATATTTAGGTCGGGGGACTGTGAGGTCCATGGCAAAACCTTCAGCTTGCGCCTCTTGAGGTAGTCCATTGTGGATTTTGAGGTGTGTTTAGGATCAATATCCTGTTGTAGATTAATCCTCTTTTCGTCATCAGCTTTTTTTTTACAGATGGTGTGATGTTTACTTCCAGAATTTGCTGGTATTGAATTTAATCCATTCTTTCCCTCTACCAGTGAAATGTTCCCTTGTGCCACTGGCATCAACACAAGCCCAAAGCCTGATCGATCCACCCCCATGCTTAACAGTTGGAGAGGTGTTCTTTTCATGAAATTCTGCACCCTTTTTTCTCCAAATATACCTTTACGCATTGCGGCCAAAAAGTTATATTTTAATTTAATCAGTCTGCAGGATCCAAAATGCATCAGGCTTGTTTAGATGTTCATTTGCAAACTTCTGACGCTGAAATTTGTGGTGAGGATGCAGGAAAGGTTTTCTTCTCATGACTGTTCCATGAAGGTCATATTTGTGCAGGTGTCGCTGCACAGTAGAACAGTGCACCATTACTCCAGAGTCGTTCTTGAGGTGTTTTGCAGTCAAACAGGGGTTTTGATTTGCCTTTCTAGCAATCCTACGAGGAGTTCTCTCTGAAAGTGTTCTTGGTCTTCCAGACCTCAACTTGAACTCCACCGTTACTGTTAACTGCCATTTCTTAAATTACGAACTGAGGAAACGGCTACCTGAAAACGCTTTGCTATCTACTTATAGCCTTCTCCTGCTTTGTGGGCATCAATTATTTTAATTTTCAGAGTGCTAGGCAGCTGCCAATGGCTGCTGATTGTTGGGACAAGATTTGAGGAGTCAGAGTATGTATAAAGCTTTGAAATTTGAACACCTGGCCTTTCCAAATGATGATTGTGAACAAGCCATAGCCCTAACAAGCTAATTAAGGTAAAAGACCTTGGTAAAATTTATCTGAGCGCTCAAATCTCTTGGGGTGCCCAAACTTTTGCATGGTGCTCCTTTCCTTTTTTTTCACTCTAAAATTGTACAAAATAAAAATAATACACTAATATTGCTTAATGTTGAAAAGAATGTTTCATCTTTAACTTTATGCCTTTTGGAGATCAGTTCATCTTCTACTCACTTAACTATTCACAGCAACAGAAATTTTGACCAGGGGTGCCCAAACTTTTGCATGCCACTGTACAGTGCCTTGCAAAAGTATTCAGACCCCTGACCAATTATCTCATATTACTGAATTAGAAATGGTGCAATTAAATTTCATTCTGTTTGATGTTTTATTTTAAAACACGAACTCAAAATCAATTATGTTGGGATATATATATATATATATATATATTCAAAAAAACTGAAATATTACTTTACCATTGGCATCCACCTTTGAATCATTAAAGTCACAATCACATTTTCTGGATAAAAACCCATTGTTGAAGGATCATTGGTTAGGCTGTGAATCTGAAGGAAAATGAAGACAAAAGAGCATTCCACAGAAATTAGAGATAAAGTAATAAAAATGCATAGATTAGGGAAAGGGTACAAAATAATATCCAAATGTTTGGATATCACAGTGAGCACAGTTGGATCAATAATCAGGAAGTGGAAGCTGTACCACATCACCCAGGCACTGCCAAGAAAAGCCTGTCCCTCAAAACTCAGCATTCTAACAAAAATGAGACTTGTGAGAGAAGCCACAGAGATGCCAACAATCACTTTGAAGAAGCTACAGAGTTCAGTGGCTGGGAGTGGAGTAATGGTGCACCAGTCAACCATATCAAGAGCACTGCATAATGCTGGCCTGTATGTGAGGGTGGCAAGAAAGAAGCCATTACTCAGTGACTCAGTGGGAGAAGGTTTTGTGGTCAGATGAGACCAAGATAGAGCTTTTTGGCCAAAACTCAAAGCGCTATGTGTGGCGCAAACCTAACACTTCCTATGCCTCAAGACACACCATCCCTACATTGAAGTATGGTGGTGGCAGCATCATGCTGTGTAGATGCTTCTCATCAGCAGGGACTGGGCATCTTGTTAGAATTGAAGGAAGAATGGATGGAGCAAAATATAGGGAAATACTGCAAGAGAACCTGCTTCAGTCTGCTAAAAAACTGAAGCTTGGGAGGAAATTCACCTTTCAGCATGACCATGATCCCAAGCACAAAGCCAAAGCAACATTGGAGTGGCTCAAGAACAAAAAGGTAAATGTCCTACAGTGGTCCAGTCAAAGTCCTAATCTCAATCCTATTGAGAATCTGTGGGACTATTTGAAAATTGCAGTCCACAAGTGTCACCCAACAAACCTGAACAACCTGGAGCAAACCTGCCAAGAAGAATGGGCCAAAATCACTTCGTCACTGTGTGCAAAGCTGGTACATATATACCCCCAAAAGACTTAAAGCAGTTATTGCAGCAAAAGGTGGCTCGACCAAATATTAATGTGTGGGGTTGAATACGTATGCAAGCAAGATATTTAAGTTTTTTATTTTTCATAAAAATATTTCCCAACAAAAAAAACAATGCCACCTTACAATAAATGATTTTGAGTTTCAGTGTTTTAAAATTAAATATCAATCAGAATGAAATTTCAGTGTACCATTTGTAATTTGGTAATATGAGAGAATTGGTCAGGGGTCTGAATACTTTGCAAGACACTGTGTGTGTGTATGTATATATATATATATATATATATATATATATATATATATATATATATATATATATATACAGGTGCATCTCAATAAATTAGAATGTCGTGGAAAAGTGCATTTATTTCAGTAATTGAACTCAAATTGTGAAACTTGTGTATTAAATAAATTCAGTGCACACAGACTGAAGTAGTTTAAGTCTTTGGTTCTTTTAATTGTGATGATTTTGGCTCACATTTAACAAAAACCCACCAATTCACTATCTCAAAAAATTAGAATACATCATAAGACCAATTAAAAAAACATTTTTAGTGAATTGTTAGCCTTCTGGAAAGTATGTTCATTTACTGTATATGTACTCAATACTTGGTAGGGGCTCCTTTTGCTTTAATTACTGCCTCAATTCGGCATGGCATGGAGGTGATCAGTTTGTGGCACTGCTGAGGTGGTATGGAAGCCCAGGTTTCTTTGACAGTGGCCTTCAGCTCATCTGCCTTTTTTGGTCTCTTGTTTCTCATTTTCCTCTTGACAATACCCCATAGATTTTCTATGGGGTTCAGGTCTGGTGAGTTTGCTGGCCAGTCAAGCACACCAACACCATGGTCATTTAACCAACTTTTGGTGCTTTTGGCAGTGTGGGCAGGTGCCAAATCCTGCTGGAAAATGAAATCAGCATCTTTAAAAAGCTGGTCAGCAGAAGGAAGCATGAAGTGCTCTAAAATTTCTTGGTAAACGGGTGCAGTGACTTTGGTTTTCAAAAAACACAATGGACCAACACCAGCAGATGACATTGCACCCCAAATCATCACAGACTGTGGAAACTTAACACTGGACTTCAAGCAACTTGGGCTATGAGCTTCTCCACCCTTCCTCCAGACTCTAGGACCTTGGTTTCCAAATGAAATACAAAACTTGCTCTCATCTGAAAAGAGGACTTTGGAACACTGGGCAACATTCCAGTTCTTCTTCTCCTTAGCCCAGGTAACGCCTCTGACGTTGTCTGTGGTTCAGGAGTGGCTTAACAAGAGGAATACGACAACTGTAGCCCAATTCCTTGACATGTCTGTGTGTGGTGGCTCTTGATGCCTTGACCCCAGCCTCAGTCCATTCCTTGTGAAGTTCACCCAAATTCTTGAATCGATTTTGCTGGACAATCATAAGGCTGCGGTTCTCTTGATTGGTTGTGCATCTTTTTCTTCAACACTTTTTCCTTCCACTCAACTTTCTGTTAACATGCTTGGATACAGCACTCTGTGAACAGCCAGCTTCTTTGGCAATGAATGTTTGTGGCTTACCCTGCTTGTGAAGAGTGTCAATGATTGTCTTCTGGACAACTGTCAGATCAGCAGTCTTCCCCATGATTTTGTAGCCAAGTGAACCAAACTGAGAGACCATTTTGAAGGCTCAGGAAACCTTTGCAGGTGTTTTGAGTTGATTAGCTGATTGGCATGTCAAAATATTCTAATTTTTTGAGATAGTGAATTGGTGGGTTTTTGTTAAATGTGAGCCAAAATCATCACAATTAAAAGAACCAAAGACTTAAACTACTTCAGTCTGTGTGCACTGAATTTATTTAATACACGAGTTTCACAATTTGAGTTGAATTACTGAAATAAATGCACTTTTCCACGACATTCTAATTTATTGAGATGCACCTGTATATATATATATATATATCGTGAAGGAGGGAACAAAACAAATTTATTCACACACATGATGTATTTTCCCAGACAACGAAATACCTGACTGGTAGAGAATGCACAGATGAAGAAGTTTCTTTGCCAGAGAGACGTTGCCCTTCACAACTGTTGTAAAGCCATCTTTCAAGAAGTTGGACAACACTGCACTTAATTGTTTTCCAGTTTCATTTGAATTTTTAGTTTAAATAAAAATTAAAGTTCAAAGTTTGAAATCACAGTGTCTTGCTTTATTGTATAGGCTTAACCTTAACCCTGCTTAACAAAAATTACCCCATAGTACCACTTAGCGTCCAACCAGCTGTAATACCGGTGTTCGTCGGTTTCCTGTGGAGTTTTTTTTTTTCTGCGACCAACCGACCAATCAAAACTTGGTCGATCAAGACTCTTCTTATCGACTAACATTTGGTCGACTATTAGGGGGCAGCCCTAAATTACATACAGTCATGTCTCAAATGTGAAATTTGAAACCGTATTAAATTGCATACTTTTTAAAAAAAAAAAACACTCTGCGGCTTCAAAATTCACGTTTAAGGTATGACTGTGTGTAATTTATGTTGTAGAACAAAACGTCAAAGTATCTTCAAGTAAAGTTTATATAAGATCTTACTTTACTCATAAACCCCAAACTCCCATTATAAAAACACATAGGAAAATCCAGAGGGGGAACCCATGGCAAATTAGACTTCTGGGTTCGCTTACAAATTGAGGTCAAGGCTGAACAGTTTGCAACTTCCGTACGTCTATTTGTCTAACAATTCAATGGCTCAGTTTTGCAGATAAGCCGGTTTCAGTGCAGTGCACTGCGAGAGTTTTTTTTCTCTGAAACCCTTATCAAACCCAGCTCCACCTGTCTAGATCTGCTGCATGGGGATTGTTTGTAATTCAGCAGTGTTAGCAGATCTAGTCTGCCAAGATCAATACTCTATCAGTTAGGGCTATCACAATTATGAAATTTGGTTGACGATTAATTGTCAAACAAATAATTACGAATATAACGATTAGTTGTCTGTTTTAGGGATTTCAAGATTATGACAATTGTCATACAAATTGTCATACTTAAGGTCCTATGTGTGCTTCATAACTCAAATTTATTTCTAAAGCACTTTCAAAACTACTACGTGGACCAAAGTGCTATACAATGAAGTAATCTTAAAAACAGTAGAAAATATAAACAAATATTACAATACAACACCAGACAACGATTTACAAAACAATTTCAAATGCCAGAGAGAACAAATAAGTCTTAAGCGCCCTTTGGAAGGCACTTAATGTGGGGGAAGTCTTTATAGTCAGAGGTAGCTCATTCCAGAGCCTTGGAGCTGCCACCAAAAATGCCCGGTCCCCTTTACATATAAGACGAGATCAAGGAACAGTGAGGCATAGCTGATCATTGAAGCAAAGCAACATCTGAGATTGGTGCAGACTGGTTAAATCTGAAATATACCCTGGTGCTAAGCCATACAAAGCTTTAAATACAGATAACAGCACTTTATAATGGATTCTGTATTGTATTGGTAACCAATGTAATGAGGCCAGCACAGGTGTAATATGATCTCTTTTCTTGGCACCTGTTAGAAGTCTTGTAGCTGAATTTTGCACAAGCTGCAGGAGAAATAGAACTGAGGACTGGCGGAGGACTGACTCACCCAAATACAATGCATTATAATAGTCCATGCGAGATGATATAAAGGCATGCAAAACTTTCTCGAAGTCCTCGAAAGTGAGGATAAATTTAAATTTGGATATAGATCTGAGATGGAAAAAGCTGTTTTTAACAACAGCATTTATTTATCGATCAAATTTCAGCTCGGAATCAAAAATGACACCCAGGTTTTTCACACCAGGAAGTTTTCTACCTGGCAGAAACCCAAGGCTGTCATTAAAATCATCCCTTTTTGACCAAAGGAGAATAAACTCAGTCTTATCCTCATTTAGTTGGAGAAAGTTTTAGCCAACCAGCACTTAACATCAGCCAGGCATTCATACAGAGACCTAATGGAAATTTGGTCACCGTGTTTCAATGGCAAGAAGATTTGGGAATCATCAGCATACAGATGATAACAGATGCTATGCTTATCAAAAATCCTTCCCAAAGAAAGCATATAGAGAGAGAATTAGTCAGGTCCCAGAATTGAGCCCTGTGGAACCCCACAGGTAATGGGGGCAAGAGGTGAAGAACAATTCCCAATCCTAACCGAGAATGTTCTGTCCTTTATAAGGAGAGCCGTTCCAAGGCTAAACCCTGAATGCCAACATAGTCTCTGAGACGATCGATGAGGATTCCATGATCGATAGTGTCGAAGGCTGCACTAAGGTCTAATAACATAAGGGCAACACAATTTCCAGAATCAGCACCAAGTAAGATGTAATTAGAAACCCTCAGAAGAGCAGACTCTGTACTGTGACCGGCTCTAAAATCCAACTGAAATCTATCAAGAATATTATTCTTCTCTAAAATTGCATTTAACTGTACACACACTACTTTCTCCAAGATCTTTGAAATGATAGGCAATTTTGAAATGGTCCGAAAATTATCAAGGCTGGCTTTTTTGAGAAGGGGCTGGATAACCGCCTGCTTAAAGCTGGCTGGGACAATGCCAGTGGTCAAACTACTATTTATAATTGATAAAACACTTGGACCAATGGCATCCACCACCTCTTTAAATAAACGAGAAGAGACCACATCACAGGGCGAACTGGTAGGCTTCATATGTGCAATTATATCTTTAAGTTGTAAGAGACACAGGCTCAAAACTGGTCAATTGATCTGAATATACAAAAGGACCAATTGGATCATTTACCACAGGTAGAATACAAGATCTTATTCCAGCAATCTTATTTTTAAAAACTTGTCACGTGTCAACAGAAGGAGTAGGTGATGGAAGAGCAACAGGGTAGAGCACTGTATTCACAGTATTGAACAAAACAATAGGATTATGACAATTCTGTGAAATAATCTTAGAGAAATAATTAGATCTAGCTGTTTTAACCGCTCTTTGGTACATACTTAAGCAGTCTTTCAGAATCTCATAAGAGACTTGAAACTTATCTTTGAGCCATTCAAAAATGCTATAGGATAGAATAAATAGGTCTGTGTTGTAGCCTACAATAAACCAAATCACACTGAATTAACGTGTTAAATTGACCACAAATTATTTGTATAGCGCTTTTCACAATTCATAAAGAAGCTTTCTCACTCCAAAGCAGCTTTACAAAGAATGGTGTCTTGCAAACCTCCCAGTGAGCAAGCTAAAGGCAACAGAGGCAAGTGATATACCGATATATCGGCCAGGCTGATTAATCGGATGATTTGTTTGCCATTTTAAGATTACCTGTATGGGCAATGGCCATTGACTTTGCCTGATTAACTGAAGTGGCCATTTCACTTGGTGTCAGTTCCAAATATTTTATAGACTTTTCAATGGATAATAATTGTTTTTTTGGGGGTTTTTTTACTTTCTTGTTTTGAAATATTTGTAGGTAAATTTAGTAAATATTCTCTAAAAAGAAATTTTTGCAGCCTCCTCTTATTTGTGACTTTGCAATTGTATTATATACATCTGCATTATAGTGGCCATCGGCCTGCTCTCTCTGCGTTATCTGCAATAGGCCATGAAAAAAAACATAATGGTTGACCACCACAAAACTCCTTAAGGAAAAACTTTTTGGTATTGGTATTAACCAATGTAAGAAAAAAAAGATTGCTCATTTTTGGTATGTTCCAATGTGAAGCATAACAAAATTGTTTATTTTTGCTTAAAAATTGCACTAAGAATTGTGCCACAGGTCTTATGTAAAAAACCTCAAAGAAAAATGGCAGGATACCAGAGCAATTATATTTGAAGGCATGTGATTATTTGTTCAGCTTTGCGGGTGACCTCAGAAGATTTAGTTTCGTGAGAACATTTAAAGACAGCTCTGCAAAAACGTTCTTTGGTTAACCTTCACTTGGACAGTGAGGACACATGGTCACAATACATTATCATGATAAACACTTTTAATCAGTCTTGACAAAGCTGTTTTAGCAAGGCAGACAATAAATGAAGATTTCATAGCATTAGCCTTTATTTATTAAGATTATGTCGGCATTTCTCAGTAACAAGTCAACTCGTAGTGGCCCACATTTTTATTCCTGTTAGTTTCATCTAGCCATCAACTCCCCAGACTACCAGACGAGACTGCAGTAAATAAATTATGCAAGCTTTGACCTGTTTTCACTGGTCACCTTGTAGCAGACTTAGTATATCTCAAAGAAGCGTTCTCTCAAAACAGTGAAAGAATTGCAAGTGATTTTCAATAAGATTTTACAAGCTTTAAAACTGTTTTGTGTTGCTCTGTCTGTTTGGTATGACATCAGGTCTTTAGCTTCTCAAGAGGATGGTGGTTTGCAGACAGAAAGCATCAGGATTATTTCATTTTTTCATTACCACAAAAAAACAAGGTGTTTACTAATAATTCGGCAACCAAAGAGCATCCAGCACAATAATTTAATAAGAAGTCTGAAAGGGAAATTTTAAAGGGAAACTTGGATTGCCATTTATAGTGTTTTAAGAAGAACAGGTTGTTAAACAGTGAAAAGTGACCATGTTTCTTAGCAGAGCAGTTGTCCAGTGAACTGAATGCTCTTTTGTATGTTCTGAACTACACCTGTCAACAGTGAATATAAACCAACAGACCTCAACAGTTTTTAACACATGGTGACTAGCATCAACTTCAACAGTCTTGTTTTGTCTGTTTTTATTCTACCCCCAACGGTATGGCCACAAATCAGTTTTAAAGGCATTTAATTTTTTAGCTTATTCAAATCCCCAACTTTTCAAGAATTTAGTTTGTTTAATTGAGTAGTCATTTAGGAATTTGTCACATTTGGCTTGATTGTTTTGTCCGAACTCCGAAGCCAAGTTTGATTCCACCCTTCACCCCTGCAGGTCTGTTTTCACACTGTATTTTTTCGTTATTAGTGCATGTCGTTCAAGAATCAGAGAGTGGGGTCATCTGGCTGAAACCACAGATGGAGCTGCGTATAAAGTTAGCAATGATAAGAGAAGCCATGTTCCTTTATGATTGGACCAAATGATGTGAAAATTGACATATACCATAGCCTTCATTCATGCTATTCCAATTGAATATGTTTGCACAGTGCTCCAGTTTTTACTTCAGCAAATTTTGTGACAGTGAATTGGTGAGAAATCAAAGCCTGTCATTCAGTCTGTCACCTCTCTTCCATTCTTAATCATTGAGTGGGACAGACCTCCAAAAAAGGGGTAGGTGTGATACCCCCAACCTAAATCGAGTTGGGACTGCCCCTTTAGTTGACGCTTTTTAAGACGTGACTTACAGTACACCTATTACTGGGACAATCAATCTGAGGTTTAATGGCTTGCAATGGCACAATGATGATAGTTCATAAATCACGAGTGGTGATGGCGTAGTGGGCTAAAGCACATAACTAGTATCAGAAGGTTGCTGGTTAGATCCCCACAGCCACCACCATTGTGTCCTTGAGCAAGGCACTTAACTCCAGGTTGCTCCGGGGGAATTGTCCCTGTAATAAGTGCACTGTAAGTCGCTTTGGATAAAAGCGTCTGCCAAATGCATAAATGTAAAATGTAAATGTAAATCACCCCTAATGGGGGTTTAACCTAGAACCTCTCAGAATGTTTCCTTTCAATTTCCAGACCACATCAGTGACTATGTTTATATGATCACCAGAAAGTGGCTTATTGCGAGGTGGTGGCATTCCTGTTGACATTAACATCAGAGGCGTACTCTTAACACCCTTATACATGCGGCTTGGTCAGTAAGCAGCTTTCTCCACAGCAACTAATTTCCCAGCGACTTTTGTGTAAATGACAAACATGGCATCCGAGGACGACTTCGCTATTTCATTCCCTGTTGCTTTGCTGTATTACCAGATATGTATTACCAACTGCTTTCTTAAGTGCATGTAAACGTGGTCGATGACTACTATGGCAACCACGAAGAATCAAAATTTCACTTGCGGACTTGTTTGTTCCTGCATGGTTTGGTACACTGCCAAAATGTATGTGTTTGTGTATAAGTCTGACCAGAGGACCAAGGCATTATCCTGCACAGCATAATGTTAAGTGTTATGGGTTTACTTGTATGACTTCAGTCCTAGTGCTCTTGCATGTGGAGTTTTTCTAGGGTTTTTCCCAAGTCAAGGATGTTTGTATGAAAAAATGGTGCCTGAAGAATTGGCTGACTTGACAGCACATGGCTGTGTTTGACTTGAAATGATTGTGTTGTCTCACCTCATAGGCTAAATGCCTGAAGCAAATGAGAAAAAATCAAGCAGAATGGAAGTGGATCAATGTCATAATATTGATGGATTGTAGATAACACAGATTATTTTCATATGTTTTAGCTGAAGGAGATTGACTTGATAGAGATTTTGAAATACTTTATATTCTGCAACCTATAAGAAAGGCAATTAGTTCATTTTGCTCAATGTCCCCTTTTTTGGTTATTTTTCAGATTTTGAGATGAAGAAGGACATTGATACACTTATAGCTGAAGAACGGGCTGAGATCATCGCAAAATATGAGAAGGCAAGTCACATAAATTGACCTTTTTCACACTTCTGGGTTTTGGAACGCAGAAGTAAAGGATTGCAGGGTACACCTCGATAGCGGTGAATGGGAGACCATGGCAAATAAAGTTTTTGTTTATCCATTTGCTCCATGAAAAGAAAAACGGCACTATTACATTCCCACAACTTTTCAAATGAATAAAAAAAATAGAGAGCGGAGGATAAGGACAGTCAGAAGAGAGAAGATGGCAAATTTTCGGTCACCCACTCAGCAGCTGTGTTAGAAACCTCATCGCAGCTTTGGTTACGGTTTTTTTTGTTTTGTTTTTTAAACTAATTCCAGGGTAATATAATCAAAATCATAATCGTATAAATTTGCATTAAATAATAAAAAAATTGCAAATATAAATAAGCTTGTTAGATTTACGCCGCTAAAGGCGGAAACGCTTCATCACAGGTCTGTGAAAAGGGTCCATTGTCCTGCACTTTGTGTACCATCTATCTTTCTACTGCTAGCAAGTTATTGTGACCTAAATTTTGGACTTTGAGCAGTTCAATAAATGCCCAGATAAGGGCAAACTGGATCATGTAAAGTTTGATAACCCATGACCCTTAGCTACAGTGGACAACAGTGTTCATTAACTTTTATCATTATACTGCTTTCGGGTATACTTTTTTCTAATTATAACTGGTGAATAGTGGAATTCTGACATCAAATAGTTTGCTGTTATGACTGCTACACTGTATAGTTGACCATTGTGCCAGGCATTGGTTTCCTATCTAGCTGTGCTAGTTTTATATCACTTGTACAACTCTGTGTTTGCTTTTTTCTCACATAATAATTTTAAATCAGTATTTCATATCTATTTATTTGGTAAGTAGCCATGTAATAAGTGATATCTGCTTTACTTTGTGGTCTTGATCACCCTTGCAGAGTTCGAACCTACAGCCTTCTGGTTACCAGCCTATATATTTAACCAGTTGGCCACAGGCCACATCAACCCAAAATGCTTCGAATTGCTTCAAATGGAGAGATAGCATTATGGAGGAGTAGTAAGCATTTTGGCAGAACACAGTTGTGTTGTATGTCATTAGGGTATGAAATTAACACTCGCCAAATAAACTTTTTGCGTGTTAGTGGGTAATTTTGCTAATTTCCAAACCTGCACATTTGAAAAGAAATTGCATAAAGAATGCTTGATGAAACACACTTGATTATATTTTGAAGAACAAAAGCCATTGATGCACGTGTGTGATTTGCAGAGTTATTTTATATATTTAGATTAGAAAAATAAAAGTGCCTGTTAAAATTGTACATTCATTGTAGCTGGTGGGGGGAAAAAAGTTAATTTTGTACCCTGTATGTCATGCTTATAATTCATTGAGACATTGAGAACATTTAAATGCACAACAATACACTGATAACTACCAAAATCAGCTTATAAAAAACGCAAGAAAACAGTGTTAACGTGATTTGAAATCATTAGGGCTTTCTTTGTTTTCACCATCAAAACATAAACAGGTGTGTGCAAAACACATTGGATAAGCTGGTTAGAATTAGAGGTCGACTGATAGTGAATTTTGCCGATATAGATAACTAAGGTGGTGCAAAAGCCAGATAACCCATTAATTGGCCGATAGTTTTTTTTTAAAATCAATCTATATAATAATTACAAATATTCTTTCCTTACTATGAAGGGCAGAGACATTGAGGCTGCAAAATGAATCAAATCCCAAAAGCAGTTTATTGTGCAACCAAAATCCCAAAAATAACCTGAAAAAATTGAGATTTGGTGAATAACACATTGGCACGAATTGGCTCCGTTACAATGCTCTATATGTGAGTATTTACCAAATGAAGCTTTTTATAGCCTATAGATTCACCAGATTAAGAGTTTTATACAGTATGTAGATATTTCACCAGATGAGGTTTATTGATAAGGAATTAAAAAAAATTAGGGGACAAATGAAAATAAAATATCGGCAATTATCTGCATATATTTTTTTCTGATAAGTGATAGTTCCAAAAAGCAACTATTGAAACCGATTAATTGGTTAAACCGATATATCGGTCTACCTCTTGTTAGAAAACTGGTAACGGTGTTTAAAGTAGGGATGTACAAATAGCAATAACCAATTATTCACAGCTCATTGTGGCCGATACGATAACGATATATATATATATATATATATATATATATATATATATATATATATATATATATATATATATATATATATATATATATATACACACACCGATCAGCCACAACATTTAAACCACCTGCCTAATATTGTGTAGGTCCCCCTCATGCCGCCAAAACAGCTCTGTCCCATCGAGGCATGGAATCACAAGACCTCTGAAGGTGTCCTGTGGTATCTGGCACCAAGACGTTAGCAGCAGATCCTTTAAGTCCTGTAAGTTGCGAGGTGGGTCTCCATGGATTGGAATTGTTGGTCCAGCACATCCCATAGATCAGGGGTACTCAATTAAAGTTCCAAGAAGGTCTCTACATTTCCTTCTCAGCAAAGGTCCGGATAATAATATGTAGCTTTCATGGTGTCAGTAGTTATATGGCTAGGAAATTATGTTTAAATAGTTTTTATAACTTGCCACATTGGCAGCAATAGTACTTGAGGACATTGGGGGCCCAGAGACAGCCAGAGTAGTGGGGTCTGAGAGATCTTTTCTATCAAAAGATTAAACTATTTAATCAAGGCTTCGTGATTCGATGGCACTTGGATATGAATATTAAAAGAAAAGACCAACAGTTCGTTTTGAATCTGAATGACAGCAGTACAGTTTTTGTGTTTAAATATTTATATATATGTATGGGACACAGGAGGCCTTTTGACAGATAAAAACACTGTAAAAATGGTCTGAATGGACCATTTTTATATTTTCCTTAAAGTGAGAATATATTAACAATTTACATAACAGTGAAGCATTAAAATACTGTTTGCATAATAAGTATAAATAGGCTTTCCTTGCCATCCATGATATCATCTAATTTTCACAAAATTAGAACAAAATTCTGTTTATTATGAAAGGCTCGTAACATGCTGATTAATAAAGTTAAATTTAGATGAGGGAAAAACATTATAGTCTAAAGGCGCCATGTTAACATTTTTGATGTTAATGTTTTTGATGTTAAAATAACCACACCTGCAACTCGTACTTACAATAAATTAGGCTTTATGTGGCGCCTCATGTCTATAGCGGCGAGAGAGGCAACACGTGCGGAGCGGGAATAAAGCGTGTAGCGCTGAACGCGCTTTATTCCCGCTCTGTGCTCGTATACACGTATGCTTACACAATCATTTAGCCAGGTGTCGGATAACTAGCACAAAGATTTAGAGCTCGGTCCGGATCTGGACCGGAGTCCGCCTATTGAGTACCCCTGCCATAGATGCTCAATCGGATTGAGATCTGGGGAAGTTGGACGCCAAGTCAACACCTTGAACTCTGTCATGTTTCTCAAACCATTTCTGAACAATTTTTGCAGTGTGGCAGGGCGCATTATCCTGCTGAAAGTTTTATCGTTGCCATAAAGGGGTGTACGTGGTCTGCAACAATCTGTAGGTAGGTGGTACGTGTCAAAGTAACATCCACATGAATGCCAGGACCCAAAGTTTCCCAGCAGAACTTTGCCTCTGCTGGCCTGCCTTCTTCCCATGGTGCATCCTGCTGCCATCTGTTCCTCAGGTAAATGACGCAAATGCACCCGGCCATCCACATGATCTAAAAGAAAACGTGATTCGTCAGACCAGGCCACCTTTTTCCATTGCTCCATGGTCCAGTTCTGACGCTCACGTGCCCATTGTAGGCGCTTTCAGCGGTGGACAGGGGTCAACATGGGCACTCTGACCGGTCTGCGGCTACGCAGCCCCATACGCAGCAAGCTGTGATGCACTGTTTGTTCTGCCACCTTTCTGTCACTGCCAGCATTCATTTTTTGAGCAATTTGTGCTACAGTAGCTCTTCTGTGGGATCGGACCAGACAGGCTAGCCTTCGCTCCCCACGCACATCAGTGAGCCTTGGGCGCCCATGACCCGTTGCCGGTTCACCGGTTGTCCTTCCTTGAACCACTTTTGGTAGGTACTAACCACTGCATACCGGGAACACCCCACAATACCTGCCGTTTTGAAGATGCTCTGACCCAGTCGTCTACCCATCACAATTTGGCCCTTGTCAAAGTTGCTCAGATCCTTAAAGTTGCCTTAGATTCCTGAGCGGTATGATGGCTGCATGGTCCCATGGTGTTTATACTTGCGTACTATTGGTTGTACAGATGAACGTGGTACCATCAGGCATTTGGAAATTGCTCCCAAGGATGAACCAGACTTATGGAGGTCCATCAGAATTGGGAAAAAATGTGATCTCAGTGATTTGGACCGTGTCATGATTGTTGGAGCCAGATGGGCGTGTTTGAGTATTTCTGTAACTGCAGATCTCCTGGGATTTACACGCGCAACAGTCTCTAGAATTTACTCCGAATGGTGCCAAAAACATCCAGTGAGCGGCAGTTCTGCGGACAGAAATGTCTTGTTGATGAGAGAGGTCAACAGAGAATGGCCAGACTGGTTCGAACTGGCAAAGTCTACGGTAACTCGGGATAACCGCGCCGTACAATTGTGGTGAGAAGAATATCATCTCAGAATGCTCTTCTGAGATGCGGGTTTGGCGCTGTTTTGGCAGTACAAGGGGGACCTACACAATATTAGGCAGGTGTTTTTAATGTTGTGGATGATCAGTGTGTCTGTCCGTCTGTCCATCCATGCCTGCCTCCCTCCCTCCCTCAAATTATGAGCTTCTAACAGATGTAATAATACATTAAACCAAAATGAGGAGATAAATTAACAGTATGTAATGAACATTAAACAACAACAAAACCCTAATCTCTGTATAGATGGTGCAGTATTTATGTTAGCAGCCAGACTGCGAGTGCAGCGGTGGTTTGTGTGTGTGTTATATGTCTGTGCTGTGTGTGTGCACATAATCTACAATCGTGCTGATCGTTTTTAGCTTAAACCATAAAAGAAAACTGTTTAACACGTTTACATGACCTTACAGGTTGTTGGCATATTAAGCATTAGCATTTGAACACAAGTGCATGTAAACATTCTTATTGACTTCAGTTGGGATGGAAATTATCAGTGTACTTCAAGTACCTATACATTGGTTTGTTTGAGCCAAAAGAAGTTAGTTGTTCAGGATGAATAGATATATCTATCAGTCATTGTGCTGATACAAATCATCTCTCTGTTTGCCTTTTGCCCCAGTTGCTCAGTTTTTTAATTTCGGCTGGTTACAGGGCAGGCAGGAGGGTGTGCATATTAACTCTTGGGAGGATGTCGACTACAGCATCTGCAGGGTTACGGACCGCTTCGGTTTCCTGCAGTAAGTCATGCATCGCTCTCTCTTGTACTTGAACTCCTTCAGGGCAGTTTTACCGCACAGTCTTTAGGACTACCATAGCAAGGTGATGACCTCTTCTCAGTTTAGGAAGTTGGCTTGCACTCAACAGTGTTGTCAAAGCATTGAAGAATATACATTTTTATGTTTGTTTTGGGAAGTAGCTACAGCATTAAGAGATTGTGCTTTTCCACACGTCTTAAATATTATTTGAAAGAAACTTCTTATTTGTGTTATAGATGTTCAAATCTAACTTTTAAAATTTATTTTCAGTGAAGAGGAACTGCCGACACCAACCGCAGTGGAGGAGAAGGTAACATTAGGATATCAGCTTTCTTTGCACATGCTATCAAATAACGCTGTCAAATCTTTTATCGTTAGTTAAACCTTAAAATACCAGTGCTTGCAAGGTATTAAATGAAAAGTGTTAAAGTTTTAGGCGATAAGACTACAGATTGTGTGTGTTCTTCCTTCAGTACAAGCTCTTGGAGATCAAAAGAGAGCAGAAATGGCTTAAAATGTTGAAAAAGTTTGAAAAGTACCACAACAGTGAAAAGGTAACCTAATCTATGTCCATCAAACAGATTCCACACATCCAGGAATGTATAAACCCAAAAATAAATCCTGTTGTCCATTTGTTTCCTCGTCCCGTGTGCGTTGTGCAGTTGATGAAGCGGGTGTACAAGGGGATTCCCATGAAGCTGCGCGGGGAAACCTGGGCTCTGCTGCTCGACGTGGACAAGTTGAAGCAGGCCAACTTCAGGAAGTACGAGGTAGGAGCACCAGCGGGGTCATCTGTTTGAGAGGTGTTTGGGTTCCAGCAGGAACCTTTGAATGAACAGTGACTGTTTGATATTCATTGATTCAACTGCTCATTTGTTTGGGTATTGGTTTGTCCTGTGTGATTGTTTGGGATTTAATTAGCCAGACATGTTTTGTCTCTGATCTGTCCTTTTAGACTTAATGTTTTATTTCATAACAAAGGTTTTTTCTTATTTGGAAGCAGTTACTAGCATGTTTGATACAGCCTAACAATCCTTAGCAAAAGTACCATGGTAGTACCTTGCATTGTAGACAGTAGCATGATGGAAATACCATGGTATACTTTGAAGTACCTTTCATCACCATTTTAATTCCATGGTAAAGCTTTACGATAAGGTTAACACCATTGTTAACATTTACTAACAGTGCACAATTATTCTACAGCGTTTATTAATCTTGGTTTATTCATTTCTACCAGGGATGCACCAATCAATTGGCCACCGATTTAGATTGGCTGATCTTCATCTTAAGTCTGTAAACGGCCAATCGTGCCTAGATTTAGGGTAAAATTTCTTAATTGTAGCATGAAAAAAACCATACATACACTGCTCCCCTAATAAATGAGCGCTTGCTCAGCCCACATAGCAATTCTTTTTATGTATTTTTTTTTTTACATTTTTTTTATGATTAACATTTTTATTAAAACACAGAAAAACAAAACATAAATACACAAAATCAACTTTTAACACCCACTACCTCCCCCCCTCCTCCTCAACCCCACCCCGAACTTCAACAAACACCCCTGTGGTGTTACATGAACACATACAAAAGAAAGCAAAAACCAAACAACTAATAAAGAAAGAAAAAAAAAATACATATATATAAAAATCACACACACTGACATTTACCTCTCTCTCCACTATTCCACCCGAGAACCCTCCAAGAATGCTAAATATCCACCCCATTTTCCAACAAACAAATCCAGATTCCCTAATCTTCTATAAGACCCCTCCTCTAAGGCTGTCACTCTCCCCATCTCCGAGCACCACTCCTGAAAATGGGGTGCTCCAACTGACTTCCAACCCCTCAAAATCACCTGTCTGGTGACCATAACACAGGTTAGGACCCAATCCTCCACATGTTTATTCTCCACATTAATTACCACCCCATCTCCCAAAATACAGAGTCTGGGGCAAAACGAAACTTCAGTGCCCAAGACGTCACATACAAAATTCTGAACCCTCAACCAAAACCCTTGGATCTTAACGCACCCCCAAAAAACATGGGTTGTGTCTCCATCCTCCGATTGGCATCGCCATCAGGTAGGTGTGTCTTTAAGACCAAGCCTATACAATCTAGAGGGGGTCCAATAGAATCTATGTAAAATCTTGAACTGCATAAGGCGAACCCTTGCATCTCTAGATACGGACTTGACATTTTTTAGAATCCTAGCACATACTCCCTCCTCCAATACCAAGTTTAAATCTTTCTCCCATAATCTCTTGATAGAACTTAGAGCTCCATCCCCCAGACTCTGAATTAACAGGGAGTAATACACTGATGCCTCATGACCTTTTCCAAAAGCAGTAATCACCTCTCGCAGAGTATCTGCCGCTTTAGGGGGGTGTATGCTACTCACAAAAACAATACAGATCAGGTGGCGCAGCTGTAAATACCTATAGAACTGGGAATCCCAAAATATTGAACCAAATTTTCAAACGATCTCAACACTCTGCTCTCATATAGGACACTGAGTATATTAACCTCCCTCACAATCCACTCTGACCTGCAGAAAGGGGACTTATTAATACATAATTTTGGGTTCAGCCATATGCTTGAGGCAACATTTTAATAAATGTCCAAATTAAACACTCTGGACACTTTTGTCCATACCAAGTGCAAATGCGAGATAACGGGGTGTAACTTCTCCGATTAGTTTGATAGAAAGGCTTTGGAATGGCGAAATAAGGGCAAGAACTTCCTGTTCAATAAAAAACCAGGGAGGGGCTCTCTCAGGTGGAAGCGACCAGTGAGCCAAATGTCCGAGACTGAATACATAATAATAAAACAAAGTCTTTGGTAGGCCTAGCCCACCTTTGTCAATCGGTCTGTGTAACTTGTTAAAATGTAATCTAGAATGCTTACCATTCCAAATGAAGGACTTTGCTATGCTATCAAATTGCTTAAAGTAAAAGAGGGGGACATCTATAGAGAGAGATTGTAACAGGTAGTTTGGAATACAATTTATTTTAATAACATTAACCTTCCCAATCATATATAAATGTAATGAAGCCCACCTGCCCACATCACTCGAGAAGCTTTTTATTAAGGGATCAAAATGAACTCGGACAACTAAATCAGACAAATTTTCCGGGAATAAAATGTCCAAATATTTAATGCTTGTTTGGGCCACTGGAAGGCGCCTGGCTGGAAAGCCGTTACTGGGCAGTACACTGTCAAAGCCAGAGCTTCAGATTTAGTCCAATTAACTATGTATCCTGAGAATTTAGAAAAGGAATTAATAATTCTGTGGAGGCAAGGCATAGATCTAGTGGGGTTGGAGATGAATAATAAAATATCATCTGCTTAGAGCAAAAGCTTATGCGCCACACTTCCTACCATCACCCCTGGAAAATCATCCTCCTTTCTTATTGTGGCTGCTAAAGGTTACAGAGCAAGAAAGAACAATAATGGGGAAAGAGGGCAACCCTGCTGGGTGCCCCTATCCAGAGTAAAATAATCTGAAATTAATCAATTTTTTTGTACCGCAGCTACAGGGTGTCTGTAAAGTAACTTAATCCATCCAATAAAAGTATTCCCGAACCTGTATATTTCCAAAATCTTAAAAAGATAATCCCATTCTACCATATCAAACGCCTTTTCGGCGTCAAGTGAGATGGCAGTGACTGCAGTCTGATGATTCGCCACTGGCCACATTATATTGTTGAAACGCCAAATGTTATCAGAAGAGCTGCAGCCCTGATTAAACCCCACTTGATCTATATATATATCTGTAAGACCAAGAGATGTCATAACTTATTTGGTCAGCCAAAATTTTTGACAATATTTTAATGTCTAGCTGGATCAGGGAAATTGGACGATAGCTCTTACACTCACTTGGATCTTTGTCTTTTTTAAGAATCAGACTGATCCGGGCTTGTGTCATGGTTGGCAGAAGCTTTCCATTCTTTAATGGTTCCGTCTAAACTTCTAACAAATGTGGAGCCAGTTCTGTAACATAAGATCTAAAAAATTCAGCGTCAAAGCCGTCTGGCCCTGTGCCTTGCCTGTAGGCAAGGCCTTAATTACCTCGCCAAGCTCCTCCAGGGTTATCTCAGAATCAAGAGAATGTTTTTGCTCAGTCGTCAGTTTAGGAAGTTCTAATGGTTCCACAAACTTTCTAATATCCTCATCAGTAGACGAAGACGTGGAACTATAGAGATCAAGATAGAATTCTTTAAAAGCATTATTAATATCAATGGCTGAGGTAAAAATTTCACCACCAGCAGATTTCAGTGAGGGAATGGTAGAAAAAGACTCTCTGCTTTATATATCTAGCAAAAAGCTTCCCTGCTTTGTCCCCTGACTCAAAGTATGACTGTCTTGCCCTGAATAACCAAAACTCCACCTTCCGTGACAAAATAGTATTATATCTGTATTTCAATTGGGTCAATTCCCTGAGGCCATCAGACGACATTTGGCACTTCAGCTCTGCCTCGGCACTTTTAATATTCCCTTCCAACTCCACGAGTTCTCATACTTTGTATTTTTTGATGAATGAGGCATACTGTATGATCCGACCCCTAAGAACCGCCTTAAGTGCCTCCCAAGCCACACCTACAGAGGATACTGAGGACCAGTTGGTTTCCATATAAACACTGATTTCAGCCTTTAACATTTGTTGGAAATCAGGATTTTGCAAAAGGGATACATTACAGTGCCAACTATATGATTTCTTTTTCTCCATATGTGGCAACACCTCTAAACTCACCAGTGTGTGATCTGAGACTAAAATGTTTCCAATTGAGCAATCAACAACAGATGAAATGAGGGACTATTCTAGAATAAATCTTATGGACTGATGAAAAACATTTATAGTCCCTACCAGATGGGTTCAAAAGTCTCCAAATATCTGTAAGACCAAGATTTTTACACATCCTGTGAAGCGTCAATGTTGCTTTAGGGGCTTACACACTTTTTCTTCACTATGATCAAGGACTGAGTCCATCAAAAGATTAAAGTCTCCTCCCAATATTATATTATGAGGGGTGCCAGCAGCTTGCAACATCCCTTCAAGATCAATAAAAAAAGCCTTGATCATCAGCGTTTGGTGCTTAAATATTAGCCAAAATCAACCTAAGCCCCTGAATTTCTGCTAAAACAATAATGATTCTTCCTAATTTATCTTTAATCTGTTTGATACATTTGAATTGTAAATGTTTACTTATCAATATAATGACTCCCATGCTCTTAATTGAGCCAGCACTAAAGAAAGCATGTCCACCCATATCTTCCCAAATTTTTCAGCTTCCTGCGAGGAAAGATGCATTCATATGAACCCTCATATTTATATGCACTCATAATAACGTTTGACATTTTGACATATTAGAAAAAATAGATTGTGTCAAAAATAGCATTATAAAGACCACATTCCCCTTTAGTGCTACAGTCAAACCCCGAACTTTCCCCAGAACCAAACAAACAGAAAACAGAAAAAAGAAAAACATGCGCATTAACCCCACGCACAACAGCGCCATCTGGCGTCCTTCCCTCTAAACTCAAAAAGTCCATGCACGATTACGAGTGTCCCCACGACAACTTTGCCATCAGATTGCTCAAGTCCAGTGTTTCTATACAAAATTTGTGAGACAGATTTACATAACAGAAAATAATCTATAAAACAAACTCCAGCCAATAGGCAGAATAAACACAAAGAACATGTAGATTCATTCACAAAATTGTATTGAAGGTGTATTCCTCCACAAAACAAACTTCAGCCACTAGCGGAACTAGCACACACACAACAAAAAAAAATCCATTCAGTTTCCTCAGACAGGCGAACGAATGATCAGTGAGCCGGCTGTTTCATGAGTTCAGGAGATGACGTAATCATTCCAGTGTCCTTCCAAAAAAACTCCACAAAACAAACTCCAGCCAACAGGAGGCATAAGCACAAAGAACGAGCAGATTCATCCACAAACTGTCCCGATGGAGTGTTATTCCACAAAACAAACTCCAGCCACTAGGCGGAACCAGCCCAAAAAGAAACAAAAAAGGCGCCCAGCTTCCTCGGACAGTCAAGAGTATGTTCAGCGAGTCAAGTTCATTTGGGGGCCACATGAGAAACACACCACGACTTCCTCAGTCCATTGATTCTGTGGAAGATATCACTTGATGTGGGCATGTAAATATTTTGCGGCCATCCTTAGTATCTATTCTCAGTTTGGCCGGGAATTTCAATGTAAAAGCGACCTTCCGTTGATGCAAAAGTTTCTTGAAGGAGTGTTACTCCACAAAACAAACTCCAGCCGCTAGACAGAACCAACACAAAAAGAAACAAAATGGTGCCCAGCCTCCTCAGACAGTCGAGTGTATGCCCAGCCAGTCAATCCACTCGGAGGCCACATGAAAATCACCAAATGGTTTACTCACCCATTGTTTCTATGAAAGACATGTAAATATTTTGCAGCCATCCTTAGTATCTATTCTCAGTTTGGCCAGAAACATCAGAGCAAAAGCAATCTTCCATTGATGTAAGAGTTTCTTGCATTCCCTGAATCGATCACGTTTCTGTCTTATCGAATTCGCAAAGTCTGGGAACAAGAAAATGCTGTGATTCTTCCAAGAAAGCTTTCCTTCGCTCCTCGCCTCGCGCAACACGAGATCTTTATCAGATAATCTCAGAAATTTGGCCAGAATTGATCGGGGCCTGTCTCCCTCTGCGGATCTGCAAGCCGGGACCCTGTGAGCTCGCTCAATTTCTATTTTATGGCCTATGTTGAGCAGACTCAGGAAGAGCTCATCTAGGAATTTCACCATATCTCTACCTTCTTCATGCTCAGGAATATCAACAATTCGGACGTTGTTTCGCCGGTTGCGGTTCTCCAAATCCTCCAGTTTTTCCAAAACGCGGTGCAAATCTACTTTGGTCGCTAGCGGATTAGCAGCTAATTCCCTCTCTGATGACTCCAGATAATCGATACGTCTCTCAACATCCCCGATTCTTGTAACCAACTCAGAGAATTTAGTTTCGCAGTAATCGATCGACGTATTACAGCAAGATCCTCTAAGTCCGCAACAACTTTCGTCAGCATCACAGACATGCTCGCCAGTTGCCGCTGGATTTCTCCCACCGCACCATCCAAACCGAGTCCATGGTCTGCAGGCCTGTCTGAGGTTTCAGCTTGAGCATGTAAATGTCTTTTAATATCTCCAAAGCCCGAGGATTTTGAATTCTTTGACATGTTGACAAAAAAAAAAACAGATATATAACAGGGTTTATGACAAAATAAATAATTAAAACTAGCAAAGTGCGCAGAGCTCGCCGTTTACACGTCCACTCCTTGCATGGCATCACGTGACTCCTCCGTTGGCAATTCTTAGCATTCTCGAATTCACACTTCCAGACATGCTGTAATGGATGAATATGCCGGTTTGTTTTAAAAATGTGTATGAATATTAAAGTGCCCATTTTCAACAGTAATTATGGTAGTAATTCTGACTCACTTTACAGTAAGACAGTAAGAGCACAAAGATACTGCAAACAGATGTAATAAATTAAACAACATATAAACATGCAAACACAAAATCTGAGTATACATGATGTAACTTGAGTTGGGACAATCAGACAGTGTGTGGAGCAATAGAATTATGATGATATTCTTCTCACCACAATTGTACAGAGCGGTTATCTGAGTTACTGTAGACTTCGTCAGTTCAAACCAGTCTGGCCATACTCTGTTGACATCTCTCATCAACAAGGCGTTTCCGTCCACAGAACTGCCGCTCACTGGATGTTTTTTGTTTTTGGCACCATTCTGAGTAAATTCTAGAGACGGTTGTGTGTGAAAATCCCAGGAGATCAGCAGTTACAGAAATACTCAAACCAGCCCATCTGGCACTAACAGCAGGCCTGAACTACTGAACTACTGTGGTAAACAGCAGCACTTGGATTGTGTGCACTATGTACACTTGTGTGCATCAGTATGTCACAGTCATCTATATACAGTATACAAAAGCTAAATGTGTTCTGACTGTGGGATGACCATTCTGCATGCATGCTTTTTTAAATATTATTAAAAAATTATTAAAAACTACGTAATACTGCATTTTTCATTAAGTCTTGAAGTGAAGTATGTAATTTTTATGTTAAAATACTTTCTCCTTTCCATTTGTAAGGAATAGTTCACCCAAAATGTAGATTCATCATTTACTCACCCTCATGCCATCCCAGATGTGTATGACTTTCTTTCTTCAGCAGAACTCAAACGAAGATTTTTAGAAAAATATTTCAGCTCTGTAGGTCCTTACAATGCAAGTGAATGGGGATCAATACTTTGAAGCTCCAAAAGCACATAAAGGCAGCATAAAAGTAATCCAAATGACTCCAGTGGTTAAATCCATATCTTTAGAAGCTATATAAGTTTGGGTGAGAAACAGATCAATATTTAAGTCCTTGTTTTACTGTAAATCTCCACTTTCACATCCTCCTCCTTTTGTTTTTTTTGGGATTCACATTCTTCGTGCATATCGCCACCTACTGGGAATGGCTGGTCAAAGGCGGAGATTTATAGTAACTTCTGGCTCAACCAATGGCGTGAGTTTGGGGCAGGACTACCTTTTTATCTGACCAATGGCAGATGGGGGAGTGTTTGGGAAAGCTGTTTGGAAACTATTTTTATTTATTTTTTTGCAATTCTGTTTGGTGCCACTAGTGGCGCAGATATTACGCACTTCTCCTTTTTACTAGGTTTTTATTATTATTATTATTATTATTATTATTATTATTATTATTTAATTTAGGTTTGAGAAAGTATATATATTTTTTACACATATATTTACGGAACAGCAATGTATAGGATCTTTAAGTCTCAAAATAGCCCATAACATGACCACATGGCTTTATTGGCACAAAATGTCATTAACTTTTTTTATTTGCTTTTGTTTTTTTGCAGAAAATGAAAGAGCAAGCCAAAAAGTACTCAACAGAAATTAAGCAGATAGATCTTGATGTCAACAGGACCTTTAGAAACCATATCATGTTCATGGAGCGCTTTGGGGTCAAGTAAGATATTTTTTTTTACCTTTTAACTGTCTTTATCTTAGTTTAACTCGAAGACCTCGAGTTTGGCAGTGTCGTTTTTTTTCTTTGTTACACAGCTTTTATGTTCACATGGATCTGGAATGAGTTGCTCAGACCTTGTAAGTCCTGAACCAAAACAAGAGTTACTTCCTCTTCCTGTTACAGTGTGTGGCCTCTCAGGAAATGACAGAACCGGTGACTCGTTACCATTATGCCTAGGATAAATATAAACTTTGATGTTATCCATAACAGCAAAAGGTCTGCCATAGTGTCACAAAAAAAAAAAAAAAAAAATGTTTCCTTGTGTGCCAGACAGTTGTTAAGACCCTCTTGGGATTGTACCTCCTCTTTAAGAAAGGACAACTCTCAAAAACAGTTTTGTTTTTTGCTCTCTTTTTTTAAACCACCAATTTGGTAGCCAGTAATTTATTGTGCCATTTTACCGAAGCACTGGCCAGATTTTTTTATTTTCAGAAGTAATGGTCTGCCTGCACTTTTAGCTGCTAATCCGCAATTAAACTGACATTTTTCAATCTTATAATGTTTCTGAAAGCCGACCAAAGTTCACAATGGGGGTTTATGTGGTTTGCATGGGCAGCACACCCACAAATGATGTAGATACCACCAGTGGATGGAAGATCTGAGCAATGACTTCTACATTTTTATAAGTGCTGCACGGCTAATAAAAGGATGTGGGTCGGAAGTGCTTTTTATCACATCTGCTGTTTGTTTGTGTTACTCATGAGTGTTTCTACAATGCACAGTGTTGCTTTCCACTGGCCAGTCACCAACAGTCTTACTGTGCATTGCTAAATTGTTCTAAATCTGCAGATGTTATGAAATATTAACATACAATTCCTTTGGAAGTGACTTATGCATGAATAGACTCTTTCTTGTTACCATGGGCTGGTTTCTTTCTACTCATTGTGTAGGATTGAACACTCATTGCTTTTTGTATGTGCTCAAAATGTAGTTTGCTCAGTGATAGATAAAGATGATAAAAAGGAAAAATATTCAAAAAAAATGCACAGATCACGTTCTTAAACATGTAGGGCTCCATTTTTGTGAACATTCTAAGCGCTACGTGCAACGACCATGTGCTACATCTTATACAATTTTCGTGTTATGCAATTGTCCAATTCTAAGCGCAATTTTCTTACCAGCGCAAAGCGCAAGTGGGAGTGTTTACGCTATCTGTGGGTGTATCCACGCAAACTGTGGGTGTATTGTATGTTAATGAAGTGGCGCAAACCACAATTTGCTAATTTCCTGAGAAATAGGTCATTGTGCTTAGATGTTTAAGAACTATGTTTGTTTTCAGTGCAAAGTCTAAAATCAGTTCCTACATTTGCAGTTTGGAGAATTCACCAGCAGGTGGTAATAAAGTTCATATCCAAACTCTGAAAGTATAGTGAAACATCAAATTATGGCCCTGACGATCACTGTTGTCACTGTTTTATGAAACCGATATGTATGAGATTTGTGTTTAACTTTCTAGAGGTCGTGGTTTATTATTTATTATTATTGTTATTATTATGAATATGTTTAGGCTATATTGTATTTATGATCTAATTTATATTGGTATTTTTCCACCTTTTTTTTCAATCACATTTTCCATGCGTATAAAAGTAGCGTTACTGTCATAGAAATATGTCAGACGTTCATCAATGGCACAGTTGATGCACAAAAACAAACACAAGTCCATACTTCTATTGTGCTAATTCATTTCATACAGTCCATTCACACAACCATCACTTACGAATGTGCTCTCTTTGTTTATTTCGTTGGTGCTTGAGGGAATGGACTATATACAGGGTTCACACAAGGTCCTTAAAGTGCGTAAATTTAGCTTTTAGAAATTTAAGTATTGGAATACCTGGTTTCATACAGTTTTGAAAAACATTTTTAGCATTTTCTACAAAAAATAAATAAATAATAATAATAAAAAAATTATGTAATGACTTTAAAAATGTCAAGTGGTGTAACCAACAAGTAGAAGGTATCAAAATATTTAAAATAATAATAATAATAAAGTTTTCAAACAAATGTTAAGGTAAAAAAATATTGGTTATGAAATTTATTTATTTAGAGACCTGAACAAGATGTACCTTTTCAAGAAAATATAAAAAATGGCTGATTATTTCTTTTATTTTTATTTTACTTTACACTGTTCATGGGGGTCTTTATTTATTTATTTATTTTTTGTCACATGACAACAAAATGTCTGCCTTCATATTTGTTACAAAGTTTTTCAAATATTAGTTATATTTGAAAAAAAATTCAATGTGATTTTTTTAAAGAAATAATAACAAAATATTATTCCAAACTACTTATACCAGCATTTTTTATTTATTTGTATTTTATTTATTTTTTCAAGAAATTCAGCTTTTAATTTTTTATTAAATAATTTATTTATTTTTACTTTATATTTAAGAAAAATATCAAAATGACTGAAACTCAAGTAATGAGGTGAATTCAAGTAATTGATTTGTGTTAAATGGATTTTTAATATTGTATTGAGTAACTAAATCCAGACAAAAAAAACAGTTGTATCTGTCATGTAATGTTTGGATCAGAGTTATTGAACTTTCTTTTAGGGACATCTGTACGACAGCTGTTTTTCACCTCTGCTTTTGTCCTCTACAGACAGCAAGCCCTGTTCCATGTGCTGGCAGCTTATTCCGTCTACAACATGGTGAGTGACTGACAAAGTTTGGATGTTTATGTGTGAATGTTACGTAACTCAGCACAGCGTGTGCTGGACGATACAGGACAGAGGGGAAGATGTCCCACTCTACGTCCCACCCAGCCAACCACGCACACACGTAATAACCTAGCTATCTAAATGGGGATTTCCAATTGAATTCTATTGTTAAGTTAAGCTAAATATATTTACTATAGAAAACCCCCTAACCCAAATCCTAAAATAAAACTTGCCATCTGTAAAAGTGAACAAAGGCATGGCTGAATGCCAGTTCACATTATATCCCCACTACACAGCTTGTGACATTAGGATTAGTGCATCCCAAATCATATGTTGATATAGTATGCAAAAGGTGGTATGTCACATGCTCCCTCATTTAGAATATTAAAAATTAATCAACAAACATATAAGGGTTAGAACAAATGTATTTGTGTATGCACCTGTAGTGAATTCGGCTTTAGAGCCTTTTCTGCACACATACAGTAAGTGTGCAACTTGAATGCAATTATTAGTGAAATAAACCCACTATCTGTCTGTTTCTTGTGTAAATTGATTGATTTGCTTGATAATAATGTGAACACATGCTTTGGAGACTGATCCAGAGACAGTGACTCTACAGTGCTGCCCACTGGCTATGGGTGACCAGGGTTTTAAGACTACAACAGAGGCCGTTTGTCTGGTACTAATCAGATGATATACTCCTTAATTTATTTATTGGGTACTTTCCCAGATTTCTGTTATTCACCCATAATGTTGTTTGCAATGATATAGAGGATGGACTGGCAGGAGTCAAAAGGAAAAAAAATGTTTTTTATGAGGATAGTTTTGGCAGGATGCTTGACACAATACACTACTTGAACATATATGCACATAAATGTCATTGTTTGTTAAAACGAGGAGTGTGTCCATTTTAATAGAGAGGAAATAGTGCCAGATTCCTTTTCCTTCACGCTGTGCCCAGTAGAAGGTG
The DNA here is from genome assembly GCF_019703515.2 of Myxocyprinus asiaticus. Lineage (NCBI taxonomy): Eukaryota > Metazoa > Chordata > Actinopteri > Cypriniformes > Catostomidae > Myxocyprinus > Myxocyprinus asiaticus. The sequence continues at coordinate 8,779,270 of NC_059391.1, forward strand.
GGTCAAGTGGGTGAGGGGGAAATGATGGGGGTATGGAGAAGAGATTGAAAGCGAGAGAGGTGGAAAGAGAAAGAAAATAAGTAGGAGATTTTGAGTTGTGCCAGTGTGTTTTAAGCATCAGTTAGCGTCCACAGCATGCAAATAATTATCGGCTATTGGTATCAGCCACAATATATATATATCAGTGCGTCCCTACATAGTTTTTCAGAATATATTTCAGTTGTTTTAATTAATAAGAGCAAATATTTTATAGTGGTGTTTCAAATGAATTTTGTTAATCAGTATGACATTTGTGTTATGATTATAAATAAATGGTTGTTTTTTTTTTTTTTTTTTTTTTTTACAAGTCAGATGCTTTTGTACAATTGCATCACTACTAACTGAATTAAATACTGAGTCATTTAAGTCTCTGGTTATGTGGTTGTGTTTAGGAAGTAAGCTACTGTCAGGGAATGAGTCAGATTGCCGCCATTTTACTTATGTACATGAATGAGGAAGATGCGTTCTGGGCCTTATCACAACTGCTGACCAATAAGAAACATGCCATGCACGGTGAGTGTTATAATGTGATGTTATTTTTGAAACCTTTAAAAGTTCCTTTCTCAATGTGTGTCTCTGTGTAGAAAGAAAGAAACCTATCATAGATGACCTTTACCTCTGTCTTTCTTTGTGGTTTCTAACAGGGTTCTTCATCCCAGGGTTTCCCAAACTCCTGCGTTTTCAGTCTCATCATGACCAAATACTGTCCAAACTCCTCCCCAAACTGAAGAAACACATGGTGAGATTTCATTCAGTTGTTTGGCTTTACACTGATGAAAGCAGGTTCTTTCTCAGTTCTTTAAATGTCAGTTTCTCCGCAGGATAAGGAACAGATGTCCACTGGTATCTACTCGACCAAATGGTTCCTCCAATGTTTCATTGACAGGGTGAGACATCGTTTACATTAGAAACTTTACACTAAGTATGTCTTCGTTCAAGCAACTTTGGAAAGAAACGTGCCACAAACATAGTGCTTTGTATAAATATGACAATATGGTACATAGGGCGGCACGGTGGCTCAGTTGGTAACACTGTCGCCTCACAGCAAGAAGGTCCTGTGTTCTATGTGTGGAGTTTCAATGTTCTCTCCGTGTTCGTGTGGGTTTCCTCTGGGTGCTCCGGTTTCCACCACAGTTCAAATGACATGCAGGTTAAGTTAATTGGAGACCATATATTGCCCGTAGGTGTGAGTGAGAGTGTGAATGTGTATGTCTGTGTGTGTTGCCCTGTGATGGACTGGCCACATGTTCAGGGTGTTTCCCTGCCTTTGGCCCGAAACAGCTGGGATTGACTCTAGCACTTCCCGCGAGCCTACATAGGACAAGCGGCTAAAGAAGATGGATGGATGAATATGGTACATCATACTGGATTATTAAAATACTCCAAAAACACAAATGTGAGTGCTGTTTGTCCATTCAAAACTCAACACCACAATTCTAGGGTGTTCTGGGTGGTTGCTAGATTGTTACTTATTGGCCCAAGTCAAAAGAGCCCTACCTCAAGTTTCAATGATATTCTGGTATGCTTGGGACACTTTAAATGTAAGTGTATGGGGTTTTCTTCCCCCATTTTATCCTCCGCAAGGCAAAAAGTCTTTCACTTACAAAATGGTAAGGGACCCGTTATGTACCGAAGTTTTAACACTTTGGGTTTGAAATTTCTTCAAATCTCTAACCCTAAAGCCCAAAGAATGCTTAAGCATCTGCATACAGTCGAATGTTAGCCTTTCAAAGTATACTCCAGGGGTGGCCAACTCCGGTCCTGAAGAGCCACTGTCCTGCAGAGTTTAGCTCCAACCCTAATCAAACACACCTTCCCTTAATTTTTTTTAAGTTTGCTAGAGAACTTCATTAGTTTGTTCAGGCATGTTAGATTAGGGTTGGAGCTAAAATCTTTAGGTCAGTAGCTCTCCAGGACTGGAGTTGGCCACCCCTGGTATACTCCATTTGACTGTGCATACACAGGCGGTTGGCTCATGCATGCCTTGATTGCTATGAGATACTGGACCATTTCTCTTCAGGAGTTTAGACCCATAAAGGTGTCTTTATATTCCTTCAGACTCGAGTTACACAAATGCAGGTATCTCCTGACCTCCTCACACACACACTCACACAGTTGCCATTTCCACCATCTCCTGTTTAGTGGCGATTGCATCTTCTAGCGCTTCTTCATGACAGCAACGGCTCGACTTTGAGTGTTGCCACCTTGTGGACCCACTATTTAGTGCTCAGAGGCATGGTTAGAAAAATCGGACTGTGCGAGTTCAGTGCTTGAGCACTTGAAATTTGCACAACACATCCTGTCTGACCAAAGTGTACTTTGGGCTTTAGTGCGAGCCATAGTAATAGTGAGACTTGTCTTAACAAGTACCACTAATAAAGCACCTAAAATATCCTAAAATATTGCAGTATTCTGATTGCCGTTGGAAGAAATGTGTTTTTCCACTGCATGACACAAGTAGCAGAACATATTGATACAACATAGATGTTCTTTTGTCACATTATTGAATTAATACACTGAGCCCAAGTATGTATATTTCAATTTATATTTGAGGATTTTGCAATTATTGGTATGTATAACAAAGGTACTAAAGTTTATTGCATAGTTTGATTCCAACTCCTTGATCCCCAAAACTCTTGGTTTCTGTTGATATTCTACCTGGACCACATACAACTTTATGCTGGGTAGAGAATTATATCACTCGCTGGCTGCAAAGTTTTCTTTTGAAAAAAGCTGGAGACATCCAGTTTGATAGATGACTCATTTCTGTTATTTTGACTACACAGACACCCTTCACACTCACTCTGCGTCTATGGGACATCTACATATTAGAGGGAGAAAAAGTCCTCACCGCCATGGCCTATACTCTACTCAAACTGCACAAAAGTAAGTGTGTCAACTACATCCTGGTGAACTTTTGGGGTGGTGTAGCCTAGTGGTTGAAAATTTGACTGGTAACTAAAGGTTGAACTCACAAGGGTTGATCCATGAGCTTCACCGTTGTACCCTACTTAACCTCAGGTTTGTCCAGAGAGACTGTCCCCTTGTCAAGTGTATTGTCTGTTGCTTTGTAAAAAAAAAATGTTGATTTTTAGATTCAGAACAAAGATTCCTTGTCAAATAAGGATATCTTTGTTTTACTGGCAATGTATCTCATCAGTGATCAGATTTTCTAAAGCTACGTGGCTAGTTGTGCTGCTGAATAATATCGTTAGAGCAATAGCAGAATGAACGCCCACTAGTGACACAGATTACAGAAACTAGTGACATCCAGTAACAAATTTGCTGACAGTGTGAACAGAGCTTCATGAGGGTTGTCATGTTGAGATCACCAGACGAATACTACTTCATCTCTGTAATCCCTTTATCATCGGACACTTTCGCTCACAGAATTAATTAATCATGCAGACACATTTCTGCAATGGAAAGTTAACTGATAGTTATTGCTTTTGAGTGGGGCTGCATCCACACCGCTAAATGTGAAGATACAGTATTTCAAGACAACTTTCAAAATGGCCAGTGCTGCATAAAATTATTGAAGTTAGTTATTGAATACATTGTTGAAATACGTTGTTTATGTCTAGTCTAGTCAAAAGCACACAACAGAAGAGGTCATAGTTCAAGATGAGCTTCCTAGATATACTATCAGCCATAAGTCTTTTAATGTTGCTATTTTGAGAATCTTGATTTGGTTAGTGTTGTCAGTTCACATTTAAAATTTCCTTCTACCCCTATCAGAACATCTTCTGAAGATGTCTCTTGAGGACCTCAGGGAGTTTCTGCAGGAGAGTATTGCTTCGTCCTTCAATGTGAGCGATGATGTTGTCATTGAGGAACTGCAGTCGTCTATGTCCGAGCTCCGCAGGATGAAACTCGATCTCCCTCCTTCAGGTAAATGGCAAAATATCATAAGAGTACAATTAAAGAAATTAATAAATGAAAGTTCTGCCATAATTTATGCACCCTTATGTCATTTGAGACCTGTATGACTTACTTTTTTATGCAGAACATGCATTGATAAAATTATTACTATAAGAAGTATCACTTTTGGGCCCTTATTTAAGCTTTAAAGTGAGGCATTTACCACTGCCATTGTAATACTCCTTTTGTGTTTAACAGAAGAAAGAAAGCTAAATGGGTTTACAACAATAAAAGTGTGATAAAATTATGAAAAACTTTTATATGTAGATACGTATGTTAATCCTCTGGTTGTATTTCATGCTAGACTGTTGTGTGACTACTGTGTAATACCTATGTATTGTCTGGGATTACTTTTAAGCCAAGGGAGATGAGTTGCCAAAGATGCCTCTGGGCCAAGAGCGTCCAATAGTGCTGATGCCAGTTATCCAAACTGAGTGCATATCTATACCACCACCAGCCACACACAACAACCCAACCTCATTTAAACCACACACGGAGGACACCACCAACAACAACCAGAGCAGCGATAAACTTACCCCGTCCATTACCTCATCGTCCCCTCTACCAAAGCACACCCAATCTTTCAACCCTTCATTGTCACAAGCTACACCTGAAGACACAATGACCACAATGAAGAATCAATACAGTGCCCCTGAACAAAGACCAAATATTCTACACCTCCCAGAACCTGCACCAGGGGATACACTTTCTTTGAAAGATGGATGTGTCAGTAGATCTCTATCAGCTGTGCCTGATGAGTGGCCTCCAACCTACCAGGCACCCATAACAGATTCTTCCAGTATGAACTCTTTGAATCTCCCAGAATTGCTGCCACCACCACCTCTTCCCTGCATCAAACAAGCAGTTGAGCTTTCATCTCTAGAGGAGGATGTCCTGTTTAACCTTCCTCCACCACCTCCGCCAATTGCCGAACCTCTGAATCTTATCTTAGAAGATCCATCTTCATCGCCCTCCTCTTATAGAGCCCATCGGCAGCTAAGCAAGTTTCCCGTGAACTTGTATGTTCCTCCATCCTCAAATGACCGCCGACCTTCTAACACCTCCCATTACGATAACATCTGGGAAGCGGAAGACCAATCTGTGGAGAGACTGTTGGAGATGGTCCCCACATTGCCACAAAACTCATACTTGGGTCATAAGAAGCCCACACTTCCCCTTCCTGCAGAAGATGCCTTGTCTCTATCTCTACCGCCCCCGTCCATGTTCTTCTACTCTCCAGACTCTTTGCCCCTACCTCCTCCTCAAACTCCATGCATTGAGGAGTCCAACAGTTGGGCGACTCCAGACTGTGTTTTCCCCCAGCCGCCAGGCAGCTTCGCAGACAGACCTTTCCTTGTACCTTCAGTCCCGTCCAATCACATGCTTCTAAACCAGACTGTATAAGACGGGTCAATCATGACTCCCAAGACTACTGCCCCAACCAAGCAGCAATAGTTTCTCCTGTACACTCTGATTCAGACTTCTACCGAATGCACGTTCCAAGTCATTTGTTGTTGTAATAGACAATTCTCTCCTGCTAAAGCAAGACTCCTTTATACCAGTGTTACAGTGACCTGAAGGTGTGGTTCTTCTTATGGCCTTTTGTAAAATTCTGTTTGTCAAAACTGTATATACCTTCGTCATAAGTTAATTCTGTATATTTTCTCATATGAAAATGACTTTTAATAGGTAATGAGCTTCCACATGACTCCAGTCAGCATTGCCAAAAACATTGCACTCTATGGAGTAAAGCGGCAGCTTCACTGTTACCCCCGGGACCTTGTTGCACTTCCGCCAAGCGTTATAATGCGCTGTTCAACATTCAAACAATTTCAGCTTTGACCCTGTTGCTGCAGACCTTTAGAAGTGACAGCCAATGTTTACAAGACAATTCAGAAGACGTATCGATGCCAGTGCTAAAATCAAAAGAGGTTCGCTGTAACACTTTTCATGTGGCTTTCAGGCAGCACTTGATGCCGCAGTTGAGCGGTGCATTGACACCCCAACTCTAGTCATGTGGAAGCTCCAATAAGCTTTGTGATAAGAAATGAACTTTTTTGCAGCTTGTAGATCTTATGTTGCAATAACGGTAAGGGGTTTCTACATCACTTGTTACGTGGCAACACCAATGTCAACATGCTGACGAACACCAGATGAAATGTGTTGCACCACTCAACACCAGATGAAACCTGCTGCAGAGAACATCTTGTTTTGATTTTAGTGCTGCTACAGTCAATAATCATCTGAAATGTCTAGTAATCATTGGCTTCAGCTTCAAAATGTCAGAAAGGTTAAAGTTAAAATTCTTGAACTTGAGCACTGTTTTACACCTCTAATGCTTCACTCCGTAGAGCTCAATGTATTTTGCAATGTTGACGCAAGTCATGTGGAAGCTGCTTTATACCACAGATCAAAATGGGTTGCTTGTTTGTGTTTTTATGAGTGTGTCTCATGTAAATTTGTTGCGTTGAAAATCCCTTTTCCAGAATGAAGCATCTTGTTTTTATCAGTGTCACGATTTATTGATGACAAGTTAGGTAACCAATTATCTGGAGAGTCTTGATGTGGGTTAAGGAGGTCAAGACCATGGCAGTAAATATCATCACTCTTTTTAAATGGTGCTTTAACATAGGTAATGTCGTTTTAAAGGGATTGTGAGAGTTGAGACAACACTGGTCCTTGGGTCACATATCAGAGGACAAGTACAACCTTGGATTGGATTTCAATTTGAGGGATAGAGCTTGATTTGACCCCGTTTCTATCATCTCTGTCATATGTTGAGTGGGTTGGTTTTATATCTTATGGGAATTGTGTGTGTTTCTTTTGAAACTTGGTTACATTTGGAAAATATACTGATGCATGTACATTATTCACATATGTAAAAGAATCATTGTATCAACATATTTTGGAAATGCGAATAAGAAATGTACCACACTGACATGAGTAGGCATGGTTATAATAACTTAAGTATTTATATTTTTAAAGATCCTAGTATTTCAACAGGAAATCTTAAGAGGAAATTCCTTCAGTTTAAAGTCTGTGTTATTCTGTCCTGTAGTGCCACCGTGTGATTGACAATGATGATGCATAGCTTGTTCAATGCATGATCTAGAGGGAGATTGTATCCAAGTGAAGAAAATCTACATTTAAGTACATTTTATAGGTTTATTATGTTATTGTATAGAGAACATTATTGTTTTGCACTGTCATTTGGATTAATATCTGATATTTAAGTGCTTCTTATATTGTGCTTCTCAGGATAAATGGTTTCCTTGTTTTATCTTCAGAATGGAGACTGTGGGTCAAACACAGTTTTTAATTTTCTTGGTTGTGATGCTCATTTGACATTTAAGAACAACTGCTTATAGAGTACATGATTTAGTTCTTATTAGGCAACAATGAGACAATACAAGTTAACGTAAAGTGGAGTTTTTATTTTAATATTTACATTATTGCTGTGATTTTTCAATTTTCACATTCAATGGTAAAAGTGTCATACAAGATCAGTTACTTTAGAAATTAAGATGTACATTCACTTGCAAAAAGGCACATTAGGAATACATGCCTTTTAAGTGCAAAACCACATGATGGATTCACCTCATTGGTATAGCATTTAACAAGGATGCTTAAAGCGATTAATTTGATAATCCCTGTCTAACCATAATTCAATTTTTTAACCTCCCAGAGAAGCACCACTGTATTATTTGCACAGATAAACAATAAGTTATATTGAAGGACTGCATAGTTAGTAAGGTAAACAATAATATAATGCAAAATGCTTACAGTACAATAGAACAGCTAGTTCTTAATATACGTTTTCTAGAATAGGACATACTTTCAAAGAACATATATCTTCAGAAAGTGCTATTGCTGTCAGATTGCTCTGAGACTATACGCTTCGTAAGTGTTGCAGGAAGGACTAAATTGCATCTTTACCTTCTGGACAAATGTTCTGTGTATCTTGAAAAGCACTTGTCAAGGCCCTGGTGTAATATTCAGTCAGGAGCTACAATCTGATTTGCATAAAGAGATTGATCTGAGAGGCCGTACTCTCCCTCAGCTTGGCATTGTCCTCTGAACCTAAAGCCACTCCTGGTAATCGCGTAGAGCCGTTTTCTCCAAGGATGCACGGCAAGCTTAGGAACACCTTGGAACCAATTCCACCCCATCCCTGAATAAAGGAAATGCACAAATATTGGAGACATGATTTTAATGGCCTTCAATTTTAATGTTGTACTGGCACAGTGTGTTTAGATCTTCATATTTCAGTGGCTACTGTATGTATACCATAACAGGGTTTCAGGATTCCCAAAATACAATGCACATTTGGTTTTGAAAATCTACACAAACAATATTTAAATCATAACATTGACTTGCACATCAACGTTCGTTCTAGGAGCCTAAAATTTAAGTTACAAAGTAAATATTCTACAGGGTAAGTAACATACCTCTGCCAGTGTTGTGACAGAGTGTATTTTCTTTTGGTCTGTTATGATACTGTGAGTGATGTCAGCAATGGACAACCCAACTGACCATGACCTCTGACCTTTACCCTTCAGCATCTCTAATGCCCTGTGAACATATCGCAAACAACAAAGCTCACACATCATTACACAATCACAACAGTGATCCTTTAATTACTTACATCCACAAAAACCATATTCTGATCTAAAAGATGTATATGATAATAATCTCATTAAAATGTGTAATCAAAACAAAAGTACTTGGAAAAATAGCTGGCCTGTGATTACTTTAATCCATACCTGTCCATCAAAGGTTTGGTAGAGTTGGACACTGGGGTTAATGCCTGTAGCTGGTCAGTCCCTGGTCCCAGATTACCCCACACTGCCACTGATGCACCATCAGAGAGAACAATCATATTCATCATTTAAAATCATAACTTTCTTCCCCAACTCAAGGACATTATGCAACAATTGTATGGGTGACATTTTGGTTATAGCAAGCAGAAAGACTTCTGGCCAACAAGACACAAAGCTAAGTGGCCATTACATCTTATGTGCAGAGGTAGGCAGATATATCGGTTTTATCAATTAAGTGGTGCCGATAGTTGCTTCTGGAACTATCGGTTATTGGCAAAAATCTATGATGATAGTTTCAGAGTTTTTAGTTAGAACAGCTTAGCTCTACAGTACAACAGAGGTGAAATAAAAGCAATCATAAATACTTCATAGGTATTTGCTGTATCTAAGTCTTACATCTTTGACAATATTTATCCATATTTTTTTTCCTCACTTCAATTCGTATTTAGTTAGCTTGATTAGATAAATCTAAATTGAAGGGAGAGGATGCACAGAGCAACCTGACTATATAGAAACTTACCCCATCAGCACATAATTCAAGTCTCCAACTTAACATCTTGTGAATAAAAATTCCTTATTAAACCTCATTTGGTGATTGATACGTGTATATATATATATTATATATATACACACACACACACACACACACACACACACATACATACACCGATTAGCCACAACATTAAAAACACCTGCCTAATATTGTGTAGGTCCCCCTTGTGCCACCAAAACACCACCAACCCCCATCTCAGAATAGCATTTTGATATGCTATTCTTCTCACCACAATTGTACAGAGCAGTTATCTGAGTTACTGTAGACTTTTTCGAACCAGTCTGGCCATTCTCTGTTGACCGCTCTCATCAAAAAGGCATTTCTGTCCACAGAACTGCCCCTCACTGGATGTTTTTGGCACCATTCTGAGTAAATTCTAGAGACTGTTGTGTGTGAAAATTCCAGGAGATCAGCAGTTACAGAAATACTCAAACCAGCCCGTCTGGGACCAAAAATCATGCCACGGTCCAAATCACTGAGATCAAATTTTTTCCCCATTCTGATGGTTGATGTGAACATTAACTGAACCTCCTGACCCGTATTTGCTTGATTTTATGCACTGCACTGCAGCCACACGATTGGCTGATTAGATAATCGCATGGATGATTGCTGGTGCCAGACACACTGGTTTGAGTATTTCAAGGAGCAAAATACTTTTTGACCCCTCTCCAAATATAGCGCTTATGGTTGTGACCATAAAGCTCTATTTTGGTCTCGTCACTCCAAATTACAGCTATGAGGCGTGTCAAGGTGTTGTCGGGCATATTGTAACCAAGCTTTTTTGTGGCATTGGCTTCTTTCTGGCAACTCGACCATGCAGCTCATTTTTGTTCAAGTATCGTCGTATTGTGCTCCTTGAAACAACCACACCGTCTTTTTCCAGAGCAGCCTGTATTTCTCCTGAGGTTACCTGTGGGTTTTTCTTTGTATCCCAAACAATTCTTCTTGCAGTTGTGGCTGAAAACTTTCTTGGTCTACCTGACCTTGGCTTGGTATCAAGAGATCCCCGAATTTTCCACTTCTTAATAAATGATTGAACAGTACTGACTGTCATTTTCAAGGCTTTGGATATCTTTTTAAATCCTTTTCCATCTTTATAAAGTTCCATTACCTTGTTACGCAGGTCTTTTGACAGTTCTTTTCTGCTCCCCATGGCTCAGTATCTAGCCTGCTCAGTGCATCCACGTGAGAGCTAACAAACTCATTGACTATTTATACACAGACACTAATTGCAATTTAAAAAGCCACAGGTGTGGGAAATTAACCTTTAATTGCCATTTAAACCTGTGTGTGTCACCTTGTGTGTCTGTAACAAGGCCAAACATTCAAGGGTATGTAAACTTTTGATCAGGGCCATTTGGGTGATTTCTGTAACCATTATGATTTAAAAAGGAGCCAAACAACTATGTGTTAATAAATGGCTTCATATGATCACTATCCTTAAATAAAATAGTTTTTTTTTGCATGATCAGTCATATTTTCAAAATCAATGCCAAAATTTCACAATTTCTGCCAGGGTATGCAAACTTTTGAGCACAACTGATTATATATATGTATATATATATACACACACACACACACACACACAAAACTTGATTATATAAGCTATAAAAAGCTTAATTTGGTAAACAGCCAACTTAGCCAACAGACTCAGTCATTTCACCTGTGTATTTCGTGCACACTATGCACCAAATCTTCATTTTTGTTTTTCAGGTTATTATTGGGATTTTGGTTACGCAATTAACAGAATCTGAGATTTGATTAATTTTGGACTCTTGCAGCCTTTATATCTGTGGCTGTCATTGTAAGGAAAGACTAAGATTTTTTTTTTAGCATTCTATAAATCGATTTTAAAAAACTATCGGCCGATTAATTGGTTATCAGCAGGGGTTAAATTGGGATTCTGGAGGTGAGGGAACCATAAAAGTGGGTGATGTCCCACTGTATATTTGCTAGAAAATATATATATATATATATATATATATTTTTTTTTTTTTTTTTTTTTTTTTTTTTTCCAAAGGAAAATATCCACACACAAACTAAAAATAAATGCTAAATCAACAAAAATGGAGTACACATATAGTGTATATACAAATAACAGTGAAACCTTTTACAGTGTGTTGGTCGAGGGGTCTTTTGATCTCAAGTTGTATGATATACAGTAGAATTTATCTGTGTTGATGTTGATTTTGATGCGAGTGTTTCAGGATTCAAAACCCCTTTGTGTATACATCTTTTTAACAAAACTAAGCAAAATCGCTACTGCATATCAGTAGATCTAAAAAAAAAAATGGGTGAGCAGTTGATTCCATATTACGCTATTTCTTTGAAACAGAGATTGGTCCATGGCGCGATACAGAAGCGGAACGCGCGTCTATATGCGGGGCGCGTTGTCTTGTGCCGCTCTCGTATATGTTGCCATACCAGTGTCTGCAACTGACTAGAACGAAGCACAATGAACTTAAAATATTTTTGAACAAGTGCACTTGCTAAATAGACGGAATGTGTCAAATGGATCAAACAAAAACTGCATCGGAGAATACAATAAATGAAATGGATTGACAAACAAGCATTTTTTTCTTTTTGGAATCGAAGGTGCCTGAACGCCATTCCTTTTCCACCCCCAAAGTTATCGGAATCAGAAAAATCCACTATCGTTCAACCTCCACATGTCTGTGCATGAATTTTCAATAATTCATTGGTCTGGAGTCAAGTATTCAGATTATACCACAGTTACCATATGTGAATGTGTTTATTATAAGACATATGTCAGGTTTTCATTCCCTAAATTCTCCTGTTTGTAGAACTAAAATTATCTTGCTTAGTAACAGCCAAGCCACCATTCCTAGTTCGAAAGTGAGAATGAAAGAAGGAACGAGGCAAAGTGATATGTAACAGTAATGAGGTCAACAAACCTAAAACTACTTTGGCTCAAGCAGCAACAGAAAGTGATATTGCTGTGGTATTAATAATAGTTAGCAATTCAAGCACTGATCAAGCAAGGACATGCTTTTGCATGCATCTGCAATGACTTGCCACGCCAGACTGTTTTCTCAGAATCTCGCACAGGAGAGACACGTTTTTGGCCACCATTTTTAAAGGGGTCATGATATAAGGAATACAATTTTCCTTGATTTTTTTAACATATAATTTGTCATTAAACTACAAAAAAATACTTTAAGTTTCAGAACTCAAAACTTCCTCCTCAATGCAAAATGATAATTTTTTTAAACCAAGCTGCCAAAACGATTCGTTCCCTACTTCCTCAACATTGTGATGTCACACTGTGGTAGACATTTGCATCTGACCACCTCCACAACAACACATCAACACTTACTTTACTAATCACTTCTGTAGCCTCACCCAGAGCAGTGAACAGTAAAATGGCAATGAGAGAGAGCAGGTCAGTCAAGAGCAGAAAGCCAATCAGAACAGTGGGCGTTTATTGTCAATTGTCAACAGAGGGTCAGAATGAGGGTAAAAAATGATCATGTTTTACAAATATATGACTATTTTTTTTTTGTTTTGTTTTTTGCATTGCGTCTACATTTTTTAGCACGAGAAAACATTCTGTCTGAATGGCCCCTTAAAAGAACTTCTGAACCGTATCAAGACACCTGCATACTTTTCCATTCGTTGCGCTGCATTTAGCTTTTCTTTTTTTTTTTAACACTAGAACTTGTTCAATCCACTCACCCTTGTTTTCTGAGAGTTCTCCTATGACCCATGCCTTTTTGCCCGTGTTATTGGCCACCAGTGAAATGTTGATGATGTGAGACAGTCTCTCGGAGTCCAGATTACAGCCCACACCAATTACTTGTGTGGGCAGCAGATGACTCTGTCTCCAGGCAACATGTGTCATAATGTCCACTGAGAACGGAAAGGTCAGAGGTCACACACATGGTCTGCCAACAAGAAAGGCAAGACATTGCTGACTGATAAATGAGTCAGTTATCTCCTTAGAACTAGATTGTTCACCTCACTGAATCTCGTGACCAAACATTGTGAAGTCATGTGAAGTTGCAAGAACCAATGACACTTGATGTTATTGACGTAGCCAGCATATTTTTATTTCAACGTTTTAATAATGATTTGATTTGAGAGTGAATAACAACTGCTGGAATATATGGAATAGTTTTCAGAATTTACTAACCCGGTTGAGAGGCGATGAGCAGCACAGCTTTTGGACTCAGCTGGGCAAGATGAGGGATAATCCTTCGGTACATGTCCACGTTAGTCTGAACTACACTTGCATACGACTGCTCATCACTCCAGGCGTTTGCTGTGATGACCACCACCTTAGAACCCGCAGAAGCCGACAGGTCTTGAAAAAGGAGAGGAAACACACAAGCTTGTTAGAGAGTTATGTGTGAGAAAGTAACTTTCCTGGCAAAGCTGAACTACAAGTATGTAAAGGCATTGTGGTAATGTCTGTTATCTGATGTTAATTGATGTAGTAGTTTGAGCAATGGATATAGTCAGTGTTTGGTAGATTATTTCTGAAATATAATCGTGTACTGATTACAAATGATGTATCTGAAATTGTAATTAGTAACAATCTTTTAGATTACATTTAGAAGGTAATCTAATCTGGTTACTTTTTGCAAGTTTTGATGAAAATGCAATTATTATAATTTTTTTTTTCCTTTTCTCCCAATTTGGAATGCCCAATTCCCACTACTTAGTAGGTTCTTGTGGTGGTGCGGTTACTCACCTCAATCCGGGTGGTGGAGGACAAGTCTCAGTTGCCTCCGCTTCTGAGACCGTCAATCCACGCATTTTATCACTTGGCTCGTTGTGCATGACACCGTGGAGACTCCCAGCATGTGGAGGCTCATGCTACTCTCCGCGATCCACACACAACTTACCACGCACCCCATTGAGAGTCAGAACCACTAATGGAGACCACGAGGAGGTTACCCCATGTGACTCTACCCTCCCTAGCAACCGGGTCAATTTGGTTGCTTAAGAGACCTGGCTGGAGTCACTCAGCATTCCCTGGATTCAAACTCGGGACTCCAGGGGTGGTAGTCAGCATCAATACTCGCTGAGCTACTCAGGCCCCCATGAAAATGCAACTTTAAGTGTATTGAGTAACATTAGTAAACATTAAATCAAACAAGTTGCTACCTGTCAGTGCCTGAGTGAATGTAATCATATGTTATCCTGTAATCCAAAAAAGTAACTGTAATCTGATCATGCACATTTAAAAATGCATTATAATCTAATTATAAATACCTGATTTTTGTTCATGTGTTTATGATTACATAACACAAATTACATGTAGTCCATTACTACCCAACACTGGTAATGGAACGCAATAGTGCCTGCCCATTTTTTTTAGCTGCATTGGTGCCGGAAGTATTTCTTCCATAGTGATTTTATAAAATCCTCCATAAAAAAAGTTCTACACCATGAACCAAACATTGATCCATGAAGCCATGAATCACAACATTACAAACTTTCATTTCCAGCAAAAATGTATTTGAAAATCGGACAAAAATTCTAAAGGTACAAGACATCTTTCATGAGAAAATGCACTACAATCCAACGATGCATTGCGAATGACATAATCTAATTAAAAACTATTCATTTAAAGTTGATTAGAAGTATATAAACAATATATTGTAATGATATTGCAAAATATTCAGATATTTACTAATACATAAGTAGTTTGAGAGTGTAGGGAGACAGAGTTGATTGCATCATTCACAGCGCGTCATGGAAGTGAGTGAGTGCTGCAGAGCTCTTTTGGCGCACATTGTTTGCCACAATTCTCCAATTGGTGGATTGTTACTCTTCAGGATTCACTGGCAGTGTAGTTCTTCACAAGAAATTATACAATTAAACACAGATTTTAGAAAATGAAGCCTAATCCCTTGATGAACAACCCCAAAGATCATGGTAGGTCTGTCTTTAAAGGTTTATAAATTGTTGTTAAAAAAGACAATGAATGGGATTTTTACTTCTAGAACCGGACTGTTGTGTCTTTGGAAGCACTACAAATTATGGAGGGATGAAATTATGAATATCATTTGAGGAATACTGATCATTGATAACAAAAAAGCACCTTTTGAAACCTCAACCTTTGGCAAATTGAAAATCTCCAGATCCATTGTGCCGCCTTTGGTTGAACTCTCTGGGATGTCAATCAAAACCAGTTTGTCAACACAGCTCTAAGAGAGGAGATTATGACATAAGAGCTGAGTCATAAAAGCATAATTACCTACTCACAAGCTATTTCTGTTATCCTGCAAACAAATCAACAATAATGTAGTTACTTTTGCCATAATACTCAACACGGCAGCTATTCCCAAATCTCCCCCTCCAATCACAGAAACTTTAACTGCTTGATCAGGCCGATTTCCACCTATAAGAGCAATTTGAAAATCAAACAGCAATTTTAAATTCACAAAAGGGGTAATGAACTTAAATGTAACAAAAGGAAGTGTCACAAAAGGCTTGTCAAACCTTCATTCACTTTGAGATTAGACACATAGGCCAGTAGATCGTTGGGGCTTTCGCCATATCCGGATGATTTGGTGCCCAGTGGAGGTTCCTCTTCAAATCTAGCAATCATCTCTGCTAGAAGACTGTTGACTGTTGACTTGGGCTGTAGCAGTGATGTTACAACATTTGCACATAAAAAGGTATTTTAGTCAATTTTGTAATGTTAGTGTGCAACACTATCTTGGTTTCAGAAGAATTTTTCCCATTCATTTTTTCCATCGGGATTTCGTAAAGTACTTCATAAAAAAATTCTAAGCGATGAACCAAACCAATCAGCTCTGAGGTGAATCACAACATTACAAACTTTGATTTGAAGCAAAAAAGAAATTTGAAAATTGGACAAAAAGATAAAGGTAAAAGACTGTGATCTTAACGGCTTTAATCAGCAAACGAACTACAATCCCATGAACCTTTGCGAATGAAGTAATTTAATCATACTTTAAGGCAAAATGTTAAACTATTGATTTCAAGTTGTTGATTATAAACATAGAAACAATATATTAAGTTTATTGCAAAATATTCATTTATTTGCAAATACAGAAGTAGCTTGAGAGCGTAAGGACTGACCTGACTGTGTCATTCGCAGTGCATCATGACAGTGGGCGACCACTGCAGAGCTATTTTGGTGCGCTTTGTTGTCAGTGATTCTCTGATTGGTGGAGCTCTCTTCATGACAGAGTCCGAAATTAACACCCGCCAAATGCGGGTAAATTTTCTGTTTGGCCAGTGAATTTCACAGCATCACAGGCCACTCTGGTGGGTGGTTTTTGCTTTCTATCAGTTTATGTCAGCTTGTAAAATAAATTTAAGCACGTTCTAGTTTTGTCCTCAAGGGGGCTCTGTAGGCCTACAGTACAGTCAGTTACACAGGTGTTTACATAGAATGGCTCTTATTAGCTTGTAGTGTCACTGCTCATCATTAGTCTCAAACTCTGTGTGTCCACTGGCGCGTGGTGAGCGAAGGTGAATTCAGTGCTTTAAATCCAGACTTCAAATGATGATTGCATGCATTCTTTGCAGCAATTCTGTAGCTGGGTAAGCAAACGTTTAATAAATCAATACTATTTGTATACTTTTTGAATTTTAAAATGAAGTTGGCATTTTTCTAACTGTAATCAAGCATATTTAAGATGACATCATTGATTGTGTACTGAAAGATAATAACAGAAAACACCAGTGGGCACGTACCATTAGAAGTACATCTCAATGCAATATGAAAGTAGTGTACAGGAGCATTACTGCCATCGGGATAAAGGGAAGACCACCCTTGGATTTACAGAGGATGTGCGAGTATGTTTTAATTACCCACCACCACACACACAAATTATCTGGTAATGATTTCATTATAATAAAACCGAATGATTTTCATGACGTTCAGTTTCCTTAACGGTTCTTGAATGTGCATTATTCCGGTGATGCGTACAGAAAACCGAACTAAAATACTCAGACAGTTTTTCCTGTATTTTTAAGCACCACAGCAACACTGCTACTGAATCTACAGCACGAGACGAGACATAAAGCACTACCAGTAGACCGATTCCAAAATAAATTATTCTTGAGCCGAGGGAATGGCATCCTTTACTCGTAGCTACGACTTTGTATGTTGTGTCATGGACACAAATATTTTTTTGAGGGAACGAGATCATTTTCTTGTGGCCACGAGAAAAGGATCTCGTTCCCTCAACAAAATATTTTGTGACCATGACTTTTTTATGTTGATGTAAAGGGCTAAAAAGACCTTTCTGACTGCATCAAGGACAAACAGCAAAAATTATTCATGAAATAATATTTTATTTTGAATTAGCAATGACATAAAAAGATATAGTGCGATCGATGGCGTTAAGACATTACATTATACTATAAGTGAAAGTCATCTAAAACACATTCTGAAATTGAATGGGCTTTGCAGCCGAAATGTATCTTTATGTTTGAATGAAACTGTCGGATTTATCATTGATCAGTTAAACAGTCCCGGACGCCTCCATGGATGCACACAAAATGTTTGGAAAATGGTATAAAGCGAGGATGCCGTTCCCACAACATACAAAGTCATGGCCACGAGAACAGGGTGTCGTTCCCTCTACATAATATCTAGTGGTCACAACATATTGTCACGTCCCCACAACAAAACTAAGTGAACCGAACCTGTCTCTTCCTGGGCACCATATGAGATAAAGTTATCTTACGTGATCCCAGTTATGCAGGCTCGGCAGGTGTATTCTACCCTTTGAGTCGACATGTTTACCCTCCCGTATCACCATGCTGGAAGTGGGTCGCAGGAAACAGATGGGCGGCGTGAAGGGAAAGGAATCCAAGAGCCATAGAAGGATGGGCAGTTTATATGAGTGCCCTGTAAATACATTATCATCAACATAAACACACTAGAGCTAAAAACATAAAGAGGGGCCAGTGTTTCCCATAGGATTTTGTGAAACTATGGTGGGTGGACCACGGACCCTCTAGGGGGGTCTGGGGGCATGCTTCCCCAGAAGAAAATTTTGTACATTTTAAAGTTACACTACGGTTCAAAAGTTTGGGGTCACTTGACTGAAATGTTTCTCATGATCTTAAAAATCTTTTGATCTGAAGGCGTATGCCTTAAATGTTTGAAATTAGTTTTGTAGACAAAAATATAATTGTGCCACCATATTAATTTATTTTATTCAAAACTAAAATTTTATTTAAAAAAAGTTTTTGAAATGGATGACTTTGACCGAATAATAAAGAAAAGCAGCCAATAAGTGCCCAACATAGATGGGAACTCCTTTAATACTGTTTAAAAATCATCCCAGGGTGATACCTCAAGAAGTTGGTTGAGAAAATGTCAAGAGTACATGTCTGCAAATTCTAGGCAAAGGGTGACTACTTTGAAGATGCTAAAATATAACACAGTTTTGATTTATTTTGGATTTTGTTTAGTCACAACATAATTCCCATAGTTCCATTTATGTTATTCCATAGTTTTGATGACTTTACTATTAATATAAAATAAAGAATAAAGAATGAGTAAGTGACCCTAAACTTTTGAACGGTAGTGTAAATGCCTCAATCTGCTGCACTTTGAGAGCAAAATTAAGAGGCTAGATCTATGAAGAACTTTGTGCTCTTGTTAACAATTTTGTGCTCTAGTAGTAATTTAATCATAAACACATTGGTTGTATAGATATGAATGGTGATCACACGGAAAAAAAGTCACAACCAAAAAGCATGGTAAACGAGACGGAGTTTAACGCAGTTCACAAATGGTCAAAACACAAAATCGACTAGAGCATACATTTGAGCAAGGGCTCGACATTAAGCATTGTCATGTGCTTGTCCTCCGGACGAGTAAATTGGTCATTCACTTGTCCGAGTAAAAAAAGTTACTTGTCCGGAAAGAAAAAAGGACATTTAAGTTACATGCTCAAGTAACATGTTAAAGATCATGTTGTATATTTTTCTAAAATTATGACCGATGCCCAACCTAATCGTGTACCTTCAGCGCAATTATCAGCAACAGAAATGTAAACTGTACTGGGTAGGGGAGGAGGTTATTGTATATGATAATTATTTTATGTTATGTATGGTAATCAAATGAAATGAGATCTAATTTTTATCATGTTATTGCAGCAAGATCTACCATACACAATAAAGGATATACATTATCACAATACCAAAATTTCAGTAGTCTCTAGTGAAATTTGATGATTCTCAATACCAGCTTCAATACCACAACAAATAATAACACTAACTAATTTAATTATGGAAGAATGGTTTCAAGTTCTTAAGTATTTATTCAAGACTGTAAACAGTCAGAAATAAAATAACAATAAAAAATAGCAATGAATAGAAATAGATTCAAAATAATAGAACAAAAAACACAAATTAAGAAAATTCAGTGCTTTTTTTAACAGCAGTAGGCTATCAAGTATTCAAGTAAACATTCAGAATGAAATGCAACATAAAACTACTACAGGACTTCACTGTATGATTATAATACATTAATACTTTTTAAAGCTACTAAAGTTACTCAGTCAAGAGCAGTGAGTGTTTCTCATTTTCTTGTTCTGGTTGTTTGATTATTATAATGACACTAGACAGCAGCAGGTCTGTTAGCTTACATTTATACTCACAAGTCCAACATTTTAATACAAATCTGCTTTTTTCTCTGCTGTTTACGTTCACTTTAGACATCACTCTGTGTTTACATGAATACCTCACCAAAACGGGCATTTTGGCAACAATCTAGGTAATTAATGGGAAACACTGGGGGCCTTTTCCAACTATTTTATGACTGTCAGATTCCTTTATTTTCATAGAGTCTCACCTTGGTATGCGACTGGGATGTTTCCAACCAGTTTGAGCAAATCTTTCTGTGAACTGTCACTAAATGCTGTAAAAGATGTTTGAGTAATGACTCAGCACAATGAACTGATCACAATTAAGACATATACAGTGATAGATAGATAGATAGATCAGTATGATAATAAATAAATATGCAAATTGAAATATAGATTTTATCTGTATTAGAATGACTCACTGTATGGTCCAGCTTTTATTTTCATATCAGGATGTATGCGAGACACTTTCTGTAGCTCTTCGATCGCAACATCATGAAATTTATACTAATAAAGAAGTCAAGTATCATGTTAAAGTAAATTAATGAACACATATATTAAGGTTGTGTATTGTACATGCAATTTCTGACACAATGACTGAACTCAAACAGGTTTAACCAGTGTCATTACTTATTACCATTATTATCATATTCATTATCACTCATTAATTATTAAAGAGTACCGGTGCACATGTGATCAAACGTCAGATACTAACCTTAGAGAGGACTCTCTTGACAGATTCCGCATTTAAGTCCATGCTTTGCGTTTAATAGAGGTCTGTCACCGGTAAGGTACTTGAATCTCAACCGGGAAATAAACTGAAACTTACCGCAAATACATTCCAGCTGATGTCTGCTGTCAGGTACGGCAAGCCTAAAGGAAGCTCCCAAAGTTGACGTCATAGCAAAATGGGCGGGGATTGGCAGTACGAAATTGTTTTTAATCAGATACGATGAATGTAAATGGTATTTTCAATTCGATGTCTATTAAAGTTTGTTAGTATTATTATTATTTAGGTTTAAATTATTGTTAAGACGTGACGCAGCTGTTCTCAGCGCTAATCATGATGGGCCAATCACAATCGTCTGCGATTACACAATGAGCATTTAATCTTTTTATAGGGACTGGCGGGGAGAATTTACATTTGTTGTTGATATACTAAGATATTTTAACGATTATTCTTTGATGTGTAAAGGTTTGAGTACGGCTCAATTGAGAATTCATGTGATAAGTGTTACTTTTCTCAGCGTTGATCAGTATGGCCATATCCGAGTCGCTTGCGATTACACAATGAGTTATTTAAAATAAAAAATTATAGAGCTAGCAGGGACGAGTTTACATTTGGCGTTGACATATTTATAGATTAAAAACTATAATAAATTTTAGTTTACGAATGTCTACAACCTAGCTAACCAAATGACGTGGCCATTACGTAACTGCAACGTAATTTGATGACCAAACTTTTGTTGTGGCAATGTAACTGTTGTGACAACCGGAAAAGTGAAATTCCTGGATTCGTTACCGCAACGTAACTTTGTAACGATGCCAGTCCGTCATGACGACGTTGTGGCAACGTCGTGGAACAAAAGTTGTTTGTTGTTTTGCTTTTAATGATTATTCTATGGCAGACATGCAGTATTCTAACCTAATGTATGACCTCGTTTGCCCAACATTAATATAAAGGCTATTTAAACAGTTGTGCGTATGAATAACAAACGAACTCAAAAGTTAATTTACTTCATTTATTTTAACAAAGAACAGAGACAAAAGGCAACAAAAAAAATTGAAACCTATTGCCACAGAATTGCAACGAAATTACAAGCCTGAATGACTTTTGTGGTCATGTTAAAATCTGTTAGCGGACATTTCAGGTGATTAAAGCTGCCAGATGCAAAAATATGAACAGAACTTCAGCTAGAAGGTAATAATTTTACTTATACTACGGGTCAGTTGAATGCTTGATTCTGATTGGTTCACGGACGTTCTAAGGTTCCAAGTTATTTTTTCAGCAAACACCCTATGTAGTTGTTCCAGGTCTTGACCGCATAACAGTTCCATATCACTTCACCAAATTATTTCAGTTATTTTAAAGAGCCCTACAAGCTACCACAACAAAATAACCATATAAACAAAGACATTGGTTAAGTACACAGGATAAGAATGACAAACAATTTCTATAATATCCTAAATTTATTTCAAATGAAAAGCATCCTTGGGCTCCCTCTCTTTCACTCACTCACTCACTCTCTTTCGCTCACTCACTCACTCACTCACACACACAGCAAAATAACCATATAGCCTAAACAAAGACATTGGTAAAGTAAATCGGTTAAAAATGTCAAACAATGTCTACAATATCCTACATTTATTTCAATTTCAGTTGAAAAGCTCCCTTGTCTCCCCCACACTTACACACGCTCACACACATACATACGCACGCATGTTCCCGGACTTTGCAAGTTCGATAAGAGAGAAACGCGAACGGTTCAAGGAATGTAAGAAACTTTTACATAATCTAAAGATCACTTTTGCTCTGATGTTTCCGGCCAAACTGAGAATAGAAACTAAGGACGGTCACAAAGTATTTACATGTCCCAATCAGGCAATGTCTTTTATTGAATCAATGGGTGAGCAAACCATTGGGTGTTTCTCATGTGAGTGGGTTGACTCGCTGTACTCTGGCTTTTGAAGAAGCTGGGCGTCATTTTGGTTTCTTTTTGCTTTTTGCGTTGGCTCCGCAGAGCGGCTGGAGTTTGTTTTGTGAATAACACTTTTCCTTAAAAAAACTTTTGCATTGACAAAAGATTACTTTTGCAGTGAAATTCCCAGCCAGTTTGAGAGTGGACACTACGGATGACCGCAAAATATCTACATGCTCACACAAAGGATGCCTTTTATAAAGTTGATGGATTGTGTAAGTCATGGTATATACTTTTATGTGGCCTCTGAGTGAATTGACTCAACCATCCGGGGAACCGGGATGCCGGTTTTGTTTCTTTTTGTATTGGTTCCGCCTAGCGGCTGGAGCTTGTTCTATTGAATAACACTCCTTTGGAACAGCTGTGGATTAATCTGTTCGTTCTTCGTGCTTATTCCTCCTGCTGGCTGGAGTTTGTTTTGTTGAGTATTTTTACAGGATATTGGAATGATTACGTCATCCGCTTAACTCATAACAGTCGGCTCACTGAACATTCGTTTGTCTGTCCGAGGAATCTGAACAGTTTTATATCAGCTGGAATTTGTTTTGTGGAAGATCACACCTTTGAGACAGTTATGTGAATTAATCTACACGTTCTTTGTGTTCATTCTTCCTATTGGCTGGGGTTTATTTTACAAAGTATTTTCTGTTATGTAATTTTGCCTCACAAATTTGTGAGGAACAATTGAGCAATCCGATGGCAAAGTTGTCATGGGGGCTCATGGGCGTTCATGGACCTTTTGAGTATAGAGGGATTGTCGCCGGTTGGCGCTTTCGTGCACGGGGTTAATGCGCACGTTTTTCTTTTTTCTGTTTGTTTTGTTTGGGGGGAAGTTCGGGGTTTGATTGTTTCACTAATGGGGAATGTGGTCTGTATAATTTTGTATTTGACACACAATTTATTTTTTCTACTATATCAAAATGTCAAATGTTAATATGAGTGTACTATCTCTCTCCACATGGAATGTAAATGGGTTGGGGCACCCCATCAAAAGAAGGAAGGTTATTACTTTTCTTAAACGTAAGAAATATGATATAGTGTTTCTTCAAGAAACACATCTCTCCCTGCAGGAAGCTGAAAAATTTGGGAAGATATAGGGTGGACATGTTTTTTTTTTAGTGCTGGCTCAAATAAGAGCAAGGGAGTCATTATATTGATTAATAAACATCTACAATTCAAATGTCTCAAACAGACTAAAGATAAATTAGGGAGAGTCATTATTGTTTTAGCTGAAATTCAAGGGCAAAGGTTGATTTTGTCTAATATTTACGCACCTAACGCTGATGATCAGGGCTTTTTTATAGATCTTGAAGAGATGCTGCAAACCGCTGGCACCCCTCATTATATAATATTGGGAGGAGACTTTAATCTTTTGATGGACTCAGTCCTTGATCACAGTGAAGCAAAAGTGTGTAAACCCCCTAGAGCAACACTGACGCTTCACAGGATGTGTAAAAATCTTGGTCTTATGGATATTTGGAGACTTTTGAACCCATCTGGTAGGGACTATACATTTTTTTCATCAGTCCATAAGATTTATTCTAGAATAGATTTTTTTTAATATCCAAATCCCTCATTTCATCTGTTGTTGATTGCTCAATTGGAAATATCTTAGTCTCAGATCATGCCCTGGTGAGTTTAGAGGTGTTGCCATATACAGAGAAAAATAAATCATATAGTTGGCACCTTAATGTGTCCCTTTTGCATAATCCTGATTTCAAACAAATGTTAAAGACTGAAATCAATGTTTATATGGAGACCAACTGGTCCTCATTATCCTCTGTGGGTGTGGCTTGGGAGGCACTTAAGGCGGTTCTTAGGGGTCGGATCATACAGTATGCCTCATTCATCAAAAAATCCAAAGGACGAGAACTCGTGGAGTTGGAAGAGAATATTAAAAGTGCAGAGGCAGAGCTGAAGCGCCGTATGTCAGCTGATGGCCTCAGAGAATTGACCTGATTGAAATATATATATATAATACTATTTTGTCACGGAAAGTGGAGTTTTGGTTATTCAGGGCAAGACAGTCATACTTTGAGTCGGGTGACAAAGCAGGGAAGCTTTTGGCTAGATATATAAAGCAGAGAGAGTCCCTTTCTATCATTCCCTCAGTGAAATCTGCTGGTGGTGAAAGTTTTACCTCAGCCATTGATGTTAATATGCCTTTAAAGAGTTCTATCTTGATCTTTATAGTTCCACGTCTTCGTCTACTGATGAAGATATTAGAAACTTTGTGGAACCATTAGAACTCCCTAAACTGACGATTGAGGAAAAAAAATTCTCTTGATTCTGAGATAACCTTGGAGGAGCTTGATGAGGTAATTAAGTCCCTACCTACTGGCAAGGCTCCAGGGACAGATAATTTTTCAGCAGAATTTTTTAGATCCTATGCTACAGAACTGGCTCCACTTTTGTTAGAAGTTTATACTGAGTCATTAAAGAATGGAAAGCTTCCTCCATCCATGACACAAGCCTGGATCAGTCTGATTCTTTAAAAGGACAAAGATCCAAGCGAGTGTAAAAGTTACCGTCCAATTTCCCTGATCCAGTTAGATCATAAAAATTTTGGCTAACTGATTAAGTAAGGTTATGACATCTCTTATACATACAGTGGTGTGAAAAAGTGTTTGCCCCCTTCCTAATTTCTTATTTTTTTGCATGTTTGTCACACTTAAATGTTTCAGATCATCAAACAAGTTTAAATATTAGTCAAAGATAACACAAGTAAACAAAATGCAGTTTTTAAATGAAGGTTGTTATTATTAAGGGAAAACAAAATCCAAACCTACATGGCCCTGTGTGAAAAAGTGATTGCCCCCCTAAACCTAATAACTGGTTGGGCCACCCTTAGCAGCAACAACTGCAATCAAGCGTTTGCGATAACTTGCAATGAGTCTTTTACAGTGCTGTGGAGGAATTTTGGCCCACTCATCTTTGCAGAATTGTTGTAATTCAGCCACATTGAAGGGTTTTCGAGCATGAACTGCCTTTTTAAGGTCATGCCACAGCATCTCAATAGGATTCAGGTCAGGACTTTGACTAGGCCACTCCAAAGTCTTCATTTTGTTTTTCTTCAGCCATTCAGAGGTGGACTTGCTGGTGTGTTTTGGATCATTGTCCTGCTGCAGAACCCAAGTTCGCTTCAGCTTGAGGTCACGAACAGATGGCCGGACATTCTCCTTCAGGATTTTTTGGTAGACAGCAGAATTCATGGTTCCATTTATCACAGCAAGTCTTCCAGGTCCTGAAGCAGCAAAACAGCCCCAGACCATCACACTACCACCACCATATTTTACTGTTGGTATGATGTTCTTTTTCTGAAATGAGGCGTTACTTTTACGCCAGATGTAATGGGACACACACCTTCCAAAAAGTTCAACTTTTGTCTCATCAGTCCACAGAGTATTTTCCCAAAAGTCTTGGGGATCATCAAGATGTTTTCTGGCAAAAATGAGACGAGCCTTAATGTTCTTTTTGCTCAGCAGTGGTTTTCATCTTGGAACACTGCCATGCAGGCCATTTTTGCCCAGTCTCTTTCTTATGGTGGAGTCATGAACACTGACCTTAACTGAGGCAAGTGAGGCCTGCAGTTCTTTGGATGTTGTTGTGGGGTCTTTTGTGACCTCTTGGATGAGTCGTCGCTGCACTCTTGGGGTAATTTTGGTCGGCTGGCCACTCCTGGGAAGGTTCGCCACTGTTCCATGTTTTCGCCATTTGTGGATAATGGCTCTCACTGTGGTTCTCTGGAGTCCCAAAGCTTTAGAAATGGCTTTATAACATTTTCCAGACTGATAGATCTCAATTACTTTCTCATTTGTTCCTGAATTTCTTTGGATCTCGGCATGATGTCTAGCTTTTGAAGATCTTTTGGTCTACTTCACTTTGTCAGGCAGGTCCTATTTAAGTGATTTCTTGATTGAGAACAGGTGTGGCAGTAATCAGGCCTGGGTGTGGCTAGAGAAATTGAACTCAGGTGTGATAAACCACAGTTAAGTTAGGTTTTAACAGGTGGGGCAAACACTTTTTCACACAGGGCCATGTAGGTTTGGATTTTGTTTTCCCTTAATAATAACAACCTTCATTTAAAAACTGCATTTTGTGTTTACTTGTGTTATCTTTGACTAATATTTAAACTTGTTTGATGATCTGAAACATTTAAGTGTGACAAACATGCAAAAAAATAAGAAATCAGGAAGGGGGCAAACACTTTTTCACACCACTGTATAGATCAGGTGGCATTTATTCGGGGCCGTAGCTCTTCTGATAACATCAGGCGTCTCATCAATATCATGTGGTCAGTAGTGAATGATCAATCTCCGGTCGCTGCCATCTCACTTGATGCCGAAAAGGCGTTTGATATGGTAGAATGGGATTATCTTTTTAAGATTTTGGAAATGTATGGGTTCGGGAGTACATTTATTGGTTGGATTAAGCTACTTTATAGACACCCTGTAGCAGTGTTACAAACAAATGGATTCATTTCAGATTATTTTACTTTGGATAGGGGCACTTGGCAGGGCTGCCCTCTTTCCCCTTTATTGTTCTGTCTTGCCCTGGAACCATTAGCAGACGCGATGAGGGGGGAGGATGATGGCGGGAGGTGTGGCGCATAAGCATCTGCTCTACGCAGATGATATTTTATTATTTGTCTCTGAACCTACTAGATCTATGCCTTGCCTCCACAGAATTATTAATTCCTTTTCCAAGTTCTCAGGATAAAAAGTTAATTAGTCTAAATCCGAAGCTTTGGTTCTGACAGCATACTGTCCAGTAACGGCTTTCCAGCCGGGTGCCTTCCAATGGCCCAAACAGGGCATTAAGTATTGGGGGTTTTATTCCCAGCAAATTTGTCTGATTTAGTTAGTTAATTTTTGACCCTTTAATAAAAAAGATTTTCAAGCGATGTGGGCAGGTGGGCTTCATTACATTTATCGATGATTGGGAAGGTTAATTTTATTAAAATTAATTGTATTCCAAAATGTAACTACCTGCTACAATCTCTCCCTGTAGATGTCCCCCTCTCTTATTTCAAGCAATTTGATAACATAGTGAAGTCCTTCATTTGGAATGGTAAACATCCCAGATTGCATTTTAATAAGTTACATAGGCCGATTGACAAAGGAGGGCTAGGCCTACCCAAGATTTTGTTTTATTACTATGCGTTCAGTCTCAGACATTTGGCTCATTGGTCACTTCCACCTGAGAGAGCCCCTCCCTTGTTTGTTATTGAACAGGCAGTTCTTGCCCCTATTTCGTCATTAAAAAGCATCTCTATCAAACTAATCGGAAAAGTTAAGTTACACCCCGTTATTTCGCATTTACACTCGGTATGGACTAAACTGTCAAGATTGTTCAAATTGGACACTTATTTAAATGTTGCCTCGAGCATATGGCAGAACCCAAGATTATGTATTGGTAAGTCCCCTTTCTGCTGGCCAGAGTGGATTGTGAGGGGGGTTTGCTACACTCGGTAACCCATATGAAAGTGGAGTGTTGAGATCGTTTGAAAACTTGGTCCAACATTTTGGGATCCCCGACCTCAGTTTTATAGGTATTTACAATTACGCCAGCTGCTTTGTACTATTTTTGGAAGTAGCACACACCCCCCTAAGGAGGCAGATGCTTTGGGAGAGGTGATTGCGGCTTTTGGAAAAGGTCATGAGGCATCAGGGTACTACTCCCTGTTAATTCAGAGTATGGTGGATGGAGCTTTAACTTCTATTAAGAGATTATGGGAGAAAGATTTTAATTTGGTATTGGAGGATGGAGTGTGGACTAAGATTCTGAAAAATGTCAAGTCTGCATCTAGAGATGCAAGGGTTCGCCTTATACAATTTAAGATTTTACAAAGATTTTATTGGACCCCCTCTAGATTATATAGGCTTGGTCTCAAAGACACACCCACCTGCTGGCAATGCCAATCAGAAGTTGGAGACACAACCCATGTTTTTTGGGGATGCGTTAAGATCCAAGATTTTTGGTTAAAGATTCAGAATTATTTGCGTGACATTCTGGGCACTCAAATTTTACTTTGCATTTTGGGTGATGGGGAGGTTATAAATTCGGGGGACAAATATATAAAAATTTGGGTTCTGACTGGCGTGATGATTGGCAGACAAATTATTTTAAGGGGATGGAAGTCAGACGGAGCGCCACCATTTCCGGAGTGGTGTGCGGAGATGGGGAGGGTGAGAAGATGATAGATGGAATGCTGGGGCTGGAGGACTTATTTTTCAGGAAGTAGGGTAGGTATTTGGCAGTTTTGGAGGACTCTAGGGGAAGGGATGAGGAGGGAGACGTTTAGTTTAATTATGCATGTTTATTATATATTTTATTTTTTTATTTATTTTTTATTTAATTGTTTGTGTGTGTATTATTTTATGTGACCACAGGGGTGTTCTTTGGGGTAGGGTGGGGTTGGTGTTTGGGGAGGGATGTTAATGAGGGTTAAAAGTTAAATGTTGATTCGGTGTATACATGTTGTGTTTTTCTCTGTTGTGTTTTTTCTTTGAATCAATAAAACATTTTAATTACAAAAAAAATGAAGAAAAACTGAGGATCCGCCATTAGAGGAAGCAAGAACGACAACAACAAAACGATGGAGAAGGATATGTTCTTCGATTGCTGCTTGACAGAACAGCCCAACTGTGCGTATTGCAACCTAGTGGACTCTTCAGTCAACCCTGCACATGCGCGTTTGTCACATGAACTGTGTGCGGACCGTCGTGGAATGCGGACAGGCGAAGTATACTTTTGGCTTTAAGCTCTCACACACACTTCCACACACTTACTCATGAGTGGAAAACAGAGCTGTCATGTCAGCGCACACCTGCATCTCAGTGAGGTTGAAAACAGTTGTAAAGGTTTACAACGAAAATATGGCGACACTCGCTGCTGCTGAGAAATGCTTAAACTTACATCTTGGTGATTTGAAGCGATGTTACTTATGACAAGAGCTGCAACAAATAAAGGTAATCCCACAGGTGATCTCTCTCAGTTTTTGAGCTTCTCTCTTTTGATCCCTCAAAAACAAACTCACACGCACAAACACACTACGTTATTACTCCAGAAAGTGCTCCAGTAAAGCAGCGCAAGCCTCACAATCCTCCTAAAGTGATGTTTTCAAACTAGCAACGGAGGCTCAGACTGTATCAAAGCAAGATGCTGAATACGTGGCAGAAGAAAGTAGTTCACTCACAAGAGCATTTTATTGACGAAAACCAGAAAATGTCTTGAAATAAAACCCTGAACAATGTCTTAAGGTGGTAACTCTGGTATAATCAGAGAGATTTTCTTTTTCTATGTTGCGACTGGAGGCGTTTTATACATTTTAAATAACCAATTCTGGTCATCATAACACATTGCAAAGTTATTGTGGTTTCAATTTGTTATTGTGTAAATATGTAGGCACTTGATTTATGCACATTTTGGGATGTCTCCCAACAGATCTAATTAATCACTGGTATTTTTTATTTTTATTTGAATTTGACATGCAGGCTCTTATATTGTGCAGAGGATTCAGAATGTTAAATGTACAAATAATTATTCATCTGAGACTGTAAAGCAAACAGATATAAAAGAAAATGATACATGAAATACTAATTAGTATGTAAACATTTTGTTTTATAATGACATAATTTGTAAGATTTCATGTCCACTTAATCATCCAAATAAATTGTACGACTGGACTCAGCATATATATATATATATATATATACAGTTGTACTCAAAGGTTTACATTCCCTGGCAGAAATTGTGAAATTTTGGCATTGATTTTGAAAATATGACTGATCATGGTTACCTGTGGGTTTTTCTTTGTATCCCAAACAATTCTTCTGGCAGTTGTGGCTGAAATCTTTCTTGGTCTACCTGACCTTGGCTTGGTATCAAGAGATCCCTGAATTTTCCACTTCTTAATAAGTGATTGAACAGTACTGACTGGCATTTTCAAGGCTTTGGATATCTTGTTATATAATTTTCCATCTTTATAAAGTTCCTTTACCTTGCTACGCAGGTCTTTTGACAGTTCTTTTCTGCTCCCCATGGCTCAGTATCTAGCCTGCTCAGTGCATCCACGTGAGAGCTAACAAACTCATTGACTATTTATACACAGACACTAATTGCAATTTAAAAAGCCACAGGTGTGGGAAATTAACCTTTATTTGCCATTTAAACCTGTGTGTGTCACCTTGTGTGTCTGTAACAAGGCCAAACATTCAAGGGTATGTAAACATTTGATCAGGGCCATTTGGGTGTTTTCTGTTATCATTATGATTTAAAAAGGAGCTAAACAACTGTGATAATAAATGGCTTCATATGATCACTATCCTTAAATAAAAGACAGTTTTTTTGCATGATCAGTCATATTTTCAAAATCAATGCCAAAATTTCACAATTTCTGCCAGGGTATGCAAACTTTTGAGCACAACTGTACATATACATATACATACATATACACATATATGAATATATATATACATACGTAGTGCAAATCTAAATACAAATCGGTTATGTACAGTGCAAGGGAATGTAATGGCAGAAGAGGTAGGATGTGTTGGATAATATAAAAAGACTAAGCTGTGTATTGCACATTAATTATTGCTCAAAGTGGCAGTTTTAACTGTTCATGAGATGGATAGCCTGGGGAAAAAACTGTTCCTGTGCCTGACGGTTCTGGTGCTCAGAGCTCTGAAGCGTCGGCCAGATGGCAACAGTTCAAAAAGGTAGTGGGCAGGGTGAGTGAGGTCCAGAGTGATTTTAGAAGTGTATAGTTCTTGAAGGGGGGGGGGGGGCGGCAGGGGGCAACCAATAATCCTCTCAGCAGTCTGAACTGTACTTTGTAGTCTTCTGATGTCTGAATTCGTAGCTGAACCAAACCAGACGACAGACTCAATGACCGCTGAGTAGAACTGTATCAGCAGCACCTGTGTCAGGTTGAACTTCCTCAACTGGCGAAGGAAGTACAACCTCTGCTGGGCCTTTTTCGTAATGGAGTCAATGTGTGTCTCCCACTTCAGATCCTGAGAGATGGTAGTGCCCAGGAACTTGAATGACTCCACTGCTGCCACAGCGCTGTTTAGAATGGTGAGAGGGGACAGTGTTGGGGGGTTCCTCCTAAAGTCCACAATCATTTCCACCGTTTTGAGCGTGTTCAGTTCAAGGTTGTTTTGACTGCACCAGACAGCCAGCTGTTTAACCTCCCTTTTGTATGCAGACTCATCGTCATCTCGAATGAGGCTGATGACAGTGGTGTCATCTGCAAACTTCAGGAGCTTGACAGAGGTGTCCTTGGTGATGCAGTCATTTGTGTAGAGGGAGAAGAGTAGTAGGGAGAGCACACATCCCTGGGGGGCACCAGTGCTGATTGTACAGGTACTGGAAGTGAATTTCCCATCTCACAAGCTGCTGCCTGTCTGTCAGAAAGCTGGTAATCCACTGACAGAAAGACATGGGAACAGAGAGTTAGTGTAATTTAGTCTGGAGAATAGCTGGGATGATGGTGTTGAAAGCTGAACTGAAGTCCACAAAAAGGATCCTTGCATATGTCCCTGGTCTGTCCAGATGTTGCAGGATATGATGCAATCCCATGTTGACTGCATCATCCACAGACCTGTTTGCTTGATAAGCAAATTGAAGGGGATCTAGAAAGGGTCCAGTGATGTCCTTCAGGTGGGCCATCACCAGTCTCTCAAATGACTTCATGACCACAGACGTCAGGGCGACAGGTCTGTAGTCATTAAGTCCTGTGATTTTTGGTTTCTTTGGGATGGGGATGATAGTGGAATGTTTGAAGCAGCATGGGACTTCACACTGCTCCAGTGATCTATTGAAGATCTGTGTGAAGATGGGGGCAGCTGGTTAGCACAGGATCTAAGACATGCAGGTGAAACGCCATCTGGGCCCTGTGCTTTCCTTATCCTTTGTTTTCGAAAGACGCGGCTCACATCATCTTCACAGATCTTAAGTGCAGGTTGAGTAGCAGGAGGGGGAGGAGGGGGTTGCAGGAGGTGTTTGTGTGAAGTGAAGGTCAGAGTGGGTGTGGGGTGTGAGATTGGGCCTTTCAAATCTACAGTAGAACACATTCAGTTCGTCAGCCAGTTGTTGGTCCACCACAGGGTTGGGGGTAGGAGTCCTGTAATTCATAAGTTGTTTCATGCCACTCCACACTGATGCAGGGTCGTTAGCTGAAAACTTGTTTTTCAGCTTCTCAGAGTATCTTCTTTTAGCCACTCTGATTCCCTTATTCAGTGTGTTCCTGGCCTGATTGTACAAGACTTTATCCCCAACTCTGTAAGCATCCTCTTTGGCCTGACGAAACTGCCTGAGTTCCGCTGTAAACCATGGTTTGTCATTGTTAAATAAGTCCTAGTAGGAATGCACATATCCTCACAGAAACTGATATATGATGTAACAGTATCTGTGAACTCGTCCAGGTCTGTGGCTGCAGCCTCAAAAACACTCCAATCAGTGCAGTCAAAGCAGGGTTGTAGTTCCAGCTCTGATTCGTTGGTCATTCTCTTTACAGTCCATACTACAGGCTTAGCTGATTTTAATTTCTGCCTGTAGGTTGGAAGAAGATGAACCAGACAGTGATCAGATAGTCCCAAAGCTGCTCTAGGAACAGAGCAATATGCATCCTTTATTTTTGTGTAGCAGTAATCCAGTATATTTCTGTCTCTAGTTGGGCATGTAATGTGCTGTTTGTACTTGGGCAGTTCACGTGTGAGGTTTGCTTTGTTAAAATCCCCAAGAATAATAATAACTGAGTCTGGGTATTGTTGTTCTGTGTCTGTGATTTGATCAGCCAGCTGTTGCAGCGCGGCATTCAAACACGTGTTTGGCATGATATACACACTCACCAGAATAAACGAGGAAAACTTTTCCCCATTAATTCCGCGATGCGATCCGCTCTGAACGGCTGAAAGCCCGACAGATGTAACACGCTGTCCTGAATGGCTTCACTCAGCCAGGTTTCTGTGAAGCACAAGGCAGCAGAGGTTGAAAAGTCCTTGTTTGTGTGGGTGAGGAGATGTTGTTCGTCCATTTTGTTAGGAAGAGAGCAGAGATTCGCAAGATGAATGCTCGGCAGCGTTGTTTGAAAGCCCCGCCGACGGAGCTTGACCAGCGCGCCTGCTCATCTCCCAAAGGTGTGGTTGTTTCAAGGAGCACAATATGACGATACTTGAACAAAAATGAGCTGCATGATCGAGTTGCCAGAAAGAAGCCAATGCCACAAAAAAGCCCGGTTACAATATGTCCGACAACACCTTGACACACCTTCTGGCACACTGTAATTTGGAGTGACGAGACCAAAATAGAGCTTTATGGTCACAACCATAAGCGATATGTTTGGAGAGGGGTCAACAAGGCCTATAGTGAAAAGAATACCATCCCCATTGTGAAGCATGGTGGTGGCTCACTGATGTTTTGGGGGTGTGTGAGCTCTAAAGGCACGGGGAATCTTGTGAAAATTAATGGCAAGATGAATGCAGCATGTTATCAGAAGATACTGGCAGACAATTTGCATTCTTCTGCACGAAAGCTGCGCATGGGGCGCTCTCGGACATTCCAGCATGACAATGACCCTAAGCACAAGGCCAAGTTGACCCTCCAGTGGTTACAGCAGAAAAAGGTGAAGATTCTGGAGTGGCCATCACAGTCTCCTGACCTTAATATCATCGAGCCACTCTGGGGAGATCTCAAATGCGCAGTTCATGCAAGACGACCAAAGACTTTGCATGAGCTGGAGGCATTTTGCCAAGATGAATGGGCAGCTATACCACATGCAAGAACTAGCAATGGAGGCTCGGACTGTATCAAAGCAAGATGCTGAATACGTGGTGGAAGAAAATAGTTCACTCACAAGAGCATTTTATGGACAAAAACCAGAAAATGTCTTGAGATAAAACCCTGAACAATGTCTTAATGTGTGGTAACTGTGGTATAAGCAGAATAATTGACTCCGGCCCGCTGAATTATTGAAAAATAATGCACACCCGAGGTGTAACTGTTACTCCGCTGCGTGTCGTGACCGCATTACCACCTCGGGTGTGCATTATTTTTCCATAATTCAATGAGCCGGAGCCAATTATTTCTTACTTAACCAATCTGATGTGTTGTTGAACTTTGACCCAGTGGTGCAGCTGCTGTCTTCTCCAGTTTGGGTTTGGTCCGGTTGCCATGTCCACTCCACTGCTAACAGTACTATATAAAAACAGGTTTTATGTATTTAGCGTCTTTCTAAAGGTCAAGGAACATTTACACACACAATAATTCAGTACATTTTGTAATAAAAGTCATTTATTTGTCGTGAGGTAATAAGTGTTTTACCTCAGAAAAACATGCTCTCCTCTCAGACACAGCAGAAGTAAAAAAGTGCCTCAGAAATGCGCATTGTCCTGTTAATCTGCTGTCAGATGAGATTCTGTCAGGCTTTGTGTAAATATAGAAATATATTCTAGTGTTATTTTCATAACTTAGGACATTTTTTAAAAAGTGTCTTACCTCAGAAAATCAAACTGTCCTGATAGACGCAGTTCCGTTCAGTGGAGGCGCATGCTGTTATATTACAGTATGTATTGTATATTTACCATCCATCACTATATTAAAATATCATTGTTGATGCGTATCATTTTTAATATGTTTTAACTTTGTGAAAAGCAACACATTCAATCTTCAGAGAGATTTTCTTTTTCTATGTTGCGACTGGAGGCGTTTTATACATTTTAAATAACTAATTCTGGTCATCATAACACATTGCAAAGTTATTGTGGTTTCAATTTGTTATTGTGTAAATATGTAGGCACTTGATTTATGCACATTTTGTGGATGTCTCCCAACAGATCTAATTAATCACTGGTATTTTTTATTTTTATTTGAATTTGACATGCAGGGTCTTATATTGTGCAGAGGATTCAGAATGTTAAATGTACAAATAATTATTCATCTGAGACTGTAAAGCAAACAGATATAAAAGCAAATGATACATGAAATACTAATTGGATGTAAACATTTTGTTTTATGACACATTTTGTAAGATTTCATGTCCACTTAATCATCCAAATAAATTGTACAAAACTTGAGTGATTGCATTATTAAACTGCTACAGCACAAATCTGTCATAGAAATCCAATTTTCCTGAGTTGCGACTGGACTCAGCCTATATATATATTGGATCACATTGTAGAATGTAAAAAATTGGAATTGGAATTTAAAGTGGTAATTAATTACAGACCTATGACGTTGGTGTTACGTTGCCAATAAGTCACAGAATTATCCAAATATTACGAATACATTATGCAACTGGACCATTCTGGGTAAGCTTGCAACATTAGGACGTAAAGACGACATGGTGAATTACTAATTTAATGTAATGAAATGATGGGCCCATGACTTTGCAGTTACTTTGTCAGCAAGTCAGGGAATTACCAAAAATATTACATATATATTACGTAACTGGATCATTCTGGGTAAGCTAGCAACATTAGGAGGATGTAAGACGACAATTGGTCATATAATGGTAATGAAATTACGGGCCTGTGACGTTGCAGTTAGGTTGCCTGTTAGTAAGCCATTCAATTACCAAAAATGATGAATAAATTGGCATGCCTAAAAAAAAGACCTTTTTCTCAGACTGTGATGATGCGTTTCCACCTTATTTAGCAGGTTAAATCTAACAAACTTTTTTATATTATCAATTTTTTAATATTGAGAGTAAATTACATTATGCTTTGTCTTATATTACAATGGAATTAGTTTTAAAAAATGAGTTACCACAGCTGCAAGGAGGTTTCTTTTACAGCTGCTGAGAGAGTGACAGTAAATTTGGCATCTTCTCCCGTATGACTTGCTATCTTAATTGTCTTAGTCCACCGCTCTCTATTTTCTTCCTCTTCTGGAAAGTCATTCAAACGTATTAGTGGATTTTTATAAAAAAAAAAAATTTCTCTTGAGCAAATGGATAAGTGAAAATAAAACATGCTGTGATATCCCATTCAGAGTGTGAAAAAGTTCTATAGTGTTTTATTTATTTTATTTTATTTTTTTGGCGCGATCTGGGCTAAAGAACAATTTATGAAACCATTGTTGCCTTACTGCTGATTTTAAATATGTTCTTTGATTGCAATCCTGACCAACCATTTTGGAGATTTCAGTTTTTCCCCCATTAAAATGGATCGAAGCTGTACATTTATGGCTTGTTTACATAAAAAAATAGCTGCGTTCCGAAGATGCCGCACAAGTGGCCGACGAAACGCAAATATGCATTTCCCCCGGTATGTCTCCACTCTGTCATCAGCAAAGTCCGAGAGGACAAGGAAACGGTTCTGTTGGTTGCACCAAAATGGCCCAACCAGCCATGGTTTCCAGAAATGGAGATATTAGGCGGCCCTCCATGGGAAATACCGCTGAGGAGGGATCTGCTCTCTCAAGCGCAGGGCACAATTTGACATCCCCAGCTGGAGCTGTGGAACCTACACGTATGGCCCCTGAACGGAGCACAGCAAACGAGCCCGAACTGGCTCAGTCTGTAATGAACACCATTTTGCAGGCTAGAGCACTGTCTAAGAGACGTCTCTATGCACTAAAATGGCGTGTTTGCGGATTGGTGCTCTTCACGCAGCAAAGACCCAGTGAATTGCTCCATAATGGAGATCCTTACATTCCTTGAAGTGCGGTTGGACACAGGTCTTACTCCGTCAATGCTTAAGGTCTATGTCGACCATATCATGTCGCCAGTTTAGACTGTCAGGTCAGCTCTTCGATTGTTATGGAGGATGCACAAAAGGCCCGTCTCCAAACATAGGCTCTCTCACTGGATCGTTGATGCGATTGCCCTCATTTATGAGTCACAGGGCATTAGATGCCCTATTGGCATAAAGGTATTTATTGGCATAAAAATGTGCACCTAAAGAGGCAGGGCTCAAACATCATTGCCAATCCTAAGATTGGCATTATGACACAAGGTCTTCCACTAGGTTGTGGAAAAGGAATTTCCCCATAGCGTTCATTGCAATGTCTCATTCCCTTCATCTAAGGGAACAGAGGTTACATGAGTAACCGGAGACATTTTCCACCCATCCTTCAAGAAGCCCCGCCTCTTGCGGCAGGACTGGCTATTAGCAACTAACCAGCGGAGTGCGAATGGACAGTTGAGGTGTCACTCATATAGCGGCACCAATCATAGCAACAGTGATAAGGTCAAAGGCGGGTCTTGGCGGAATACGCTTCGAAAGGCAACTTTGTACATTTCTTTTAAAAATACGTTGGTAATGCAACTGTCCAAAAACTTTTTTTTTTTTTTTTATCGAAACTAGTCTTCTGTATCAACCGTATGCCTCAGAGAACATCAAACCAAGGCATTTTAAATGCAGACTAATAGTGTTTATAATTATATTGTGATGGCATCAGGTGATATTATGTACCATGAGTGACTATACAGTAACTTCATATGCCACGTTATTTAAACTGCTTTTCAAATTTCTTCAAAGGCCACAATTATACTATTATACATAAAAAACATGACATTACCACATTACAAGCCCAAAAACATGGCATTACTAGGTTACCATTGTACTTTTTTTGTTAGTGGACTAAGAGTTGTCTAGCTAGATGAAGCAAGATAAACTTGAAATTGTGTGATGTCATTTACCTTACAAGAACAATTTGTGAAATGTCACTAAATACATAGGAAGAAATAGCAGTTTCTGTCTTACCAATTAAATGGTACAAATAATAAAAATTCTAGGACAAATTTCAAAGCCTGTTGGTGCTTGAGATGCAAGGCATCCACATTAATAGACAGTCATTATTTCTACTGATATAAAAATTGGCGTTATGATTCTCAGATTTTAGTTTCATATATTATTTTCTCCGAATCTCAGGTACGTCAGATGGGCTCTTGACCGTGCAAACCTGCTCCATGGCTTGGGCATTCAAATAAATAAGTGTAACAAATGTCAACGGCACAAGGAAAGCAAGAAATTTCCTTTCCACTCCAACCCCATCCACTTCAATGAGACTACATCAAAGTCAATGAAATCAAATCCAACTAAATCTTTTTCCACTTTGCTTTCATTGCTAGTTTTCTTTTCATCTCCTCCTCCTCCATAAGCAAGTCTTCTTCATCCTCTTTGATTCCCAGGCGTAAACTGAGGCAGAGAAACAAAAACAACAAGATGTCATTAAGGAATGGAATGGTCACCGGTCCTTTGCGCAAAGGGAGAGAAAAGTGGTCAAAACACAATCATGTCAGTTTTCTCTTCTTGGCATTCTTCCGCTGCATCTCCTCGAGTTCTCGTCTCTCCTCCTCCTGGTCTTCAAACACTGCCATTCGCAGGCTAGTCAGACAATCAAGGGCAAGGCAAAACAGAAAAAAAAAAAAAAAAAAAAAAGGCAGACAGTGTGATGATTTGGTGTAAGGAATGATGAACCAAATCCATTTGTCAGCACTTTTATTTTTAGAGCAGTATCTGCTGGCTTACCTCCTAGCTTCCTCTTTTTGCTGTTCTTTCCAACTGCTCTCCATAAACTTCAGTGCATAGTCGCTTTCATCTTTATATCTGTTGAGTGGAGGGCACAACTTTTACTGCAATGTACTGGAACGCCATGCAACCCTTTGTGTAGTTCATCACATTAACTTAAAATCTAAATACATTTAGTCTTCATTTTGAACAGTATATCTGTTGTTTTATCATTTAAAACCTTTTTGTGAAACATTTTACTTGGTGTGCTTGTGCTGTCTTTCTTTGAAATAAATTCCAACTGGACTGATATAACCTTAAACCAGACATGAACTCACTTGTTCCTGTCATAGCCAAAGATTTCCCTGATATGTTTTGAAATTTCATCTTGATCTTGTTCTTCATCGTCGATGAAGTCATCCATTTCCGAGTCATACTCTTCCTCTTCCTCATACTTCCGTTTATAGCTTGATGTTATTGGGGGCAGTGCTGGTCCTTCAAAAAAGGCATGCAAAGAGGGGTTGAGTCTTCAGTAACATCAGAAAACATTAAACAATACATGTCGCCAAACAATAAGTGAATGCAACATAATACAGACTCTTATATTAGGCAAAATCTGAAAATGTACACTTATCACATTCTTAATTTTCCTCATTTCACTTTTAACTATTAGTAAAAAAAAAAAAACTGAGTAGTCACTGAACTGAGTAAATTATTTGTAAATTCATTTTCCGTAAATTGTTGCATTCAATATGACAACCGTAAGAATGGATTTGCGAGCGATCTATTCAGACACATTCGTTCTGCTCATGTGTCATGAATGTCACTCAAGGCGAGCAATAAATGAGAACCAGGATTGCCAGTTTTGCAGATGATTCACCAAATCAGCTGTTGGAAAACCACTCAGCTAGCTTTAGCATGCTACAACGAGCATGCCCAACTCTCACCAACTCATTAACAGGGTTCCCACTCTTTTCAACCAATGAATTTTCATGACTTTTCCATGACTTGAAAGCTAATTTCTATGCCCAAACATTTAGCCATTCTTTCTGAAAACATCAGCATCGATTTGTTATTGAAGTATTCATCTCTTTGGATTTACCACCAAAACTTTACATGCACAAAATTACACTTGTGTTTGTCTCCTGCGGTTGCATTGTGTGTACAATAATGTGATGAATATTAGCATTCGTCTGCCGCGAGCCTGCAGATGCATTGCAAGAGATGTGAAGAATTTGAGCTGCTCTGTGAAGGGGAATTATTTGGATACAAGCAGGTACAAGAAATTCATTATACCATAATAACTGCGACTGGGAGCCTGCAAAGATGCAAATTACACGTCATCACAAGCGGTTCACAGCCGCGATTTGGTACGATTGCATTTATATCATCAGCAAACTGCACCGGAGTTCACATGAACCATACCCCAGACCACCTTTCAAGTGGACTCGGGTGCGGTTCGCGGGTGCACACCCGCTTACATTATCCAAACGAACCAAACTTTGACGTCATTCAAACCCGGGCGCGCACCAAAAGTGCTAGTGTGAAAGCACCCTAATTGGTCAGATATTCTAAATAACATGATATTTTAAACTCTTCACCATGTGTTTTTAATCCAGTGCAACGTAACATCCCGATTAAATATTTTAGGACAGTGCACAATAAATAAAGATATATCTGAAAAAATTCCATGACTTTGAAGATTTTACTAATTTCCTTGACTTGAAATCACAATTGTTAAATTCCCTGATATTTCCAGGATTTCCATGACTGTAGGAACCTTGTAATTAAGTACTACTAAAGGACTGTTCTGTGACATGCTTTCGATTACAACACACAATAATTTTGTCTCATTGCTTCCCTTGTAAAACAAACATCACATTCAAAGCACTTAAAATGGAAAAATATGGGGCGAGGCGTTCCGGGTTTAAAGTAGAGATTAAGGCATTTTGATGAATTTTTGTTGTAGAGTACTCGAACACATAAAAAAAAAAAAAACGAATAATCGATTACTTGAAATTTAAGTTTAACCTTTAACTTTTGAAACTGTTTTTATGAAAAAATGAGCACTATGCATAAGCAACAACACCTAGACTAAAAAATTACAAAAATGAAGTGATACAATCAATTTAAATAATGACCGAAGGTTTTTTGGGGGGCAA
Organism: Myxocyprinus asiaticus; assembly: GCF_019703515.2. Lineage (NCBI taxonomy): Eukaryota > Metazoa > Chordata > Actinopteri > Cypriniformes > Catostomidae > Myxocyprinus > Myxocyprinus asiaticus. Next base: position 8,820,531 of record NC_059391.1, read on the forward strand.
ACTATTTCTTTAACAACATCATGAATGTTAAGTCATGAGTTGTAACAGCAAGATTTAGGTGAGAGAAACGGTTTAATTGTTGCCCACGGCAGACAAATGCACAAAGAAAAATTTAATTGCAATATTCCAGTAGGGTTTTTAACTAGTCGAATATTTAAAGCTGAACGAGTACTTGATTAATCTATTACTTGTGCACATCCCCAGTTTAAAGCAGAAATGTGTTGCCTATATTTGTTAAAATGCATATATTAATGTGCTACAGCTGTAAAGTCTGTCTGTAAAAAGCACCCTTTTAGCAGTAGAACTACTGTTCTAGGTAGATAAACTATTAGTTATGTGCCACCAACGCAATTCTAGTCAGTGAATATTTCTCTGTGTAAACAGTTCATGGAGTGGATAGTTATGCCCAATCCCTTTCTGGTATCCTTGCAAGAATTGTGTGAAATGTATTAGCTTATAGGCAAAGTATACTTCGGTATTCCATGTGTCTCGTGCACAGTGCGTGTGATGGAAATTTCACCATCAGCAAATTACGTGCGCAGCATAGTTTTTCTAGACACCCAGGACCATCGCGTCTTCACACATCGTTGGCACATGCTCCTGGCGATGACTGTGCTAAAAGATAATCAGGGCCGTACCAAAGATTTCTGGGCCCCCTGACTGTATATTGCTCTGGGCCCTTTGCCTATTAAAAAGTACAGTTTTTAATTTGTTGTGGGCCCCCCTGGACCTTTGGGCCCCTAGAATCATTACCACCTTTCACCCCACTAGCTACGGCCCTGAAGATAATCACACAACAGTCGTAGTGCATGTGTCGAACAAGCCCAACTGGGCTAGCAGGTCAAAAGTGTATAGTTTAAAAAAGGCTGCATGCTCAACTGTACACAAGATGAATGCTGCACGGAAAAAAGAAGGATTTGCAAGCCATAATATGGTTCTGAGAGGTGTTGAAAGATTGAATTTAGTATCATATTATCATGTAGAATGTTTAAATCTTGTGCCTATGCTGTCGGTGCAAAGCCCCACTGATCTCCATTGTAAGTGCTTTAGTTTAAATGCGATTCGTTTTCGTTTTTGGCGAACGGCTCAAAATAATTTATATTAGCAAGTAGAATTTATATAGACACTTGGCCACTCAAAAGTTCTTTTGAAATGCCTTACCAGAAGGCCTAACCAAAAGTCTATGGCCGGTGGGGCCAACTGCGGTCCTGGGGCCTTGAGGTCCTGGAGGCCTTGGAGTCATCCCAGGTCTTGGTGCCAAATTCTTTGATAAAATGGTCTCTGAAACAACAGTGCACTGAGGTCTTCCAGGGCCTGAACCCATGCTGTTTACTGGCCTCCCAGAAACACCACCTCCCATCTTGCTTGGTCCGTTTATAGAGGCCCTAGAGCCTCCAGGAAGTTGCTGACCCTGCAAACTACCACCTGGTCTTGGTTGCCTTAAAGGGTCATCAGAAGAGGGGCGTAAAATTCCATTGCTACCAGGCCGAGGTGGAGCACCACTTCCAGATCGAGCTAAATTTCCTGGTTTTCCTGGTTTCTGAGGATGGCCTCCCCTATCAGAGTTACTCTGGCCAGGTCTAACCTGCCACGAGCTTCTGTGTGTTCCTTGACCCGATGATCTAGCCACATCAGGAGCTCCAGTATGACTACCAGAAATACTTGACTTCCCTTGAGGTATTGAGGTATTCCCCTTCTTTGAGGTAAGGTCACTTGAGGTTGTAGGCCTCTGGCCCTGTGAGGGTCTGGCTGGTGCTTGTTTAGCCTGTAATGAAGTACTGTTCTTTATGGCAGATTTACCATTTAAGGCACCAGATGAGCCTGAGCTGGCTATGTCTCCATGTAGTTTGGCAGAACCATGAGTTCTTTCACTGGGTGTTTGGGTCTTTGGCTTTTTGTTGGTACTGCTAGAGGAATGCTTATCCATTGATGTCTTGGGCAACTTTCCATCTCTGTCGACATTTTTCTTTTGGGAATTTGAGCTGGATTGCGTTCTGCTGTCTTTCGGTCCTGAATTCTTGTCTGGTTTGGTCTCCCACCCTCTATCCTGTTTCTTAACTTTGCGCTCCATTTCGAGTTCTCGAATCTCTTCCGCTGTTCTAAGCCTCTCCTCCGTTGTCTTCTTCACTGGTTTCAGTTCAACAGGTTCGAACTGCTTTTTTTGAGCAAGTTTCAAGAGGTCCGCAAAGTTCATGGGTGGCGGGGCAGGTCTAGCTGGCGCACTGGGTTTTTTCTGTTTGATGTCGACTTTGTTTGGGGCATCATCTCTAGACGGAGCCTTAACCAGGCTGCTTTGTTCATCAGATTCAGAATCTGAACACTCATAGTCATAATTGTCCTCCTCCTCATCATACATATCAGTTGTCTGCTGCTCCTCACCTCTGTCTGCCTTCGACTGCCTCTTTTTAGGCTGATCTATGACAGGGATGCCATTGTAACCTTTGAAATTGTCCTTGGTTCGTGAAGCCATTGCCCGCGCCTTCCTGTCTGATTTTAGTTCAACTCTTTTGGCAAGTAGCTCTTCTTTCACCTTCTTATTCTGTAGTTCTAAGACAAAAGAGAAGAAATACATGAAAAAATTACATCATATGAGCACACTTAAATCCAAAATTAAACAGCATGCAAAACCTATTTTACTTCCATAAGGTGACATATTTACAAGTGAAACAGAATACAACAGAAACAAAAATGTAGAACAGGACTTCATCAGGAGAAAAACATGCATTAAAAAAAAAAGTAAATCGAAACACACAAAAAAATAAAAAGTTTTAAACCACGCTTAACTTGGCACATCGTATGCTTAGAACTAGAGGTGCTGAAAACTAGAGATGCGACGCAACCAAAGTTGGTGCCAGATGGTTTAGTTTGAGTATTTCTGTAACTGCTGATCTGCTGGGATTTTCACGCACAACAGTCTCTAGAATTTACTCCGTATGGTGCCAAAAAACAAAAAACCAGTGAGCGGCAGTTTTGTGGACGAAAATGCCTTGTTGAAGAGAGAGGTCAACAGAGAATGGCCAGACTGGTTTGAACTGACAAAGTCTATGGTAACTCAGATAACCACTCTGTACAATTGTGGTGAGAAGAAAAATATCTCAGAATACTATACTGAGATGCGGGTTGGCACTGTTTTGGTGGCACGAGGGGGACATACACGATATTAGGCAGGTGGTTTTAATGTTGTGGCTGATCGGTGTATATATATATATATATATATATATATATATAGTGAGTAATGACTATCAAGATGTGTTCTTATGGTTACTCCATTTAACCTGAACAAAAAGAGTTTAATTTACCTTTTTTCTTTTGCTCTATGGCTTGCTTCTTCAAGAAGGCTTGCACTGCAGCTGAATTAACCCCTTTCACTTTGACATCTTTCTTTGGTGGACCAGTTTTCAAGCTATACCGTTTCTATAAAAGTAAAAACAAATTACTAAAAGTTAAAAGAAGGCAAGTTAGTCATGCATATCATGTTCACTTCAATAAGCTTTGAACCCACACAAGTAACCTAACTAATAACACACAAGACAGACTTAACCATATTTTAAAGTTGCGAGAATTATATTTTAGTACTAAAACATGTCAGATTGACATGTAATAACACTAGAACATTTGCATCACTCAATCTAATGCCTTATCTACCTATAAACGACAACATGAGGTTATGTTATTTCTGCAAGCGTGTTTTCTTCTGTTGCTCACCGGTACGCTGCTGAGCCCTTGATTTTGGGAGGCGATGGACAGCACATTGTCGAAATCCATAATCACTCACGCCGTTCAAAGCTCAATTTTATAGCTAACAGCAATAGCTACCACTTACTAATCGGAAACCAGTAATCTCAAACAGCCTTAATACCATTAAATACAGCAAAATAAACTGGAATAAAATAGTTGTTTAGAGCAAATTAGAGTTGTTGAGAAAAACCCTCGATTAGCTCAACTGCCTTCAGCTTCTGTTCGTCATATTGAATCATTGTACATTTAAACCCTTAACTGAGGGTTTGCCCGATAAATAAAATAATTCCGTTCCGTTTTTGCTCAGTGACACCGGATGAGTTACCTCAAAGTGTCATTAAAAGATATTAAACAGAAAAAGCACAAGTGTAAAAAAACACAAGGCGAATGTCGAAATTCTCCTGTGAAATGATGCGTTCTAGAAGTAATAACCAAACACTCGTCTTCCGGTTCACATTCACGCGTCAATTCCGGGGATTTATGGAACGTTCTTTTATATATATATATATATATATATATATATATATATATATATATATATATATATATATATATATATATATATTAAACATTATACTTCAAGATATATATAATACACTTCTTATAACACACACAAAAATAATAAAATAAAAAATAAAAGCGAGAAGGGAAGGTTATAATATAGAAAACAAATAAAGGTAAAAAGGGTGCATATCTAATTAAAATAAATACATTATAAAGCTTGCAAATACGTAAAGGCTGAATAGATTTTTAATTTTAAAAAGTATATTTTATTGTCAATATACAGACTTGCTTCAATAAATCCACTTTTTAAAATAATAATAAATTAGCATTTATGCATATGAACTTTGGTTAGAATCACAGTAGCGTTAATTATATAAAAATATTTTTCATCTTCTTTTGGATAATCAGTGAAGCCAAAATGCAAATTTCCACACAACATCAAAAAAGGTGATGAACACTGAATGTTTTCATTAATACATATCTGTACATTACGCCACAATGTAACTGAATTAATGCAATTCCAAAATAAAGGCAAACTAGTTTCATGATATTCATTGCGGAAAACACGTTTTTTAATTAATATTTTCTATTTGTCAAACTTACTTGAGACAAGAAATATTATAGAGCAAATGGGATTTTAAAATTACAAACTAAATTAACTAACAATATATTACATGGGGGAAAAATATATATAATGTGTTTTACTTATAATAATAAATAAACAGATTTTTTTTAGTAAAAAAAATAAAATAAAATATTTCCATATATAAAGAACAATTACCCTCTTCTAGTAAGGCTCTTGCTCGACATGTCCCCCCCCCCTTACATCATGAGTATTTATTGTAGACATAACTTGCAATATATATATATATATATATATATATATATATATATATATATATATTCTCAAAATCAATATTTTTCTCGCCAAAAGGTGGCGATACAGATCCATTCAAAAGTTCGGCGATCTGTTCCTTTATTCATCTAAATCTCGTTTTCATTAAAATCCTGGATTTTTACCTCATTTAAACTCATTATGTATCATAATTCCATCTCGACATATAAGGATAGAGCATCATAAACACGAAATATGATAAATGTGCTGCATGTAAATCCACATTTGCTGAGGCTCGTTGTAATATAAATACTGTCCCGCGTTCTGATAGGACGGGGCGTGTCGTTACGTCACAATATGTTGAAGCATAGGCTCCGCCCACACCACCGCAGATTTCTCTCCTCCCCTGATGATGGCCTGTCTCAACCACAAGACGAAAACAAATCTCACGTACAAAGGGACGTAAATACTGCCGCGTGCTGTTCTATCGACGGCTCATCTGGTCGTATTTCCTCTAACAAAGACAAACAGAAGACAAGATGGTTTCCCCTGTCACTGTGGTAAGTCGGTGGCCTTTCAATTAAATGTTTACATCAAAACATCCATAAAAATACAACAGAGATGATCACTTTATACACTGTAGATGTAATATTAGCTAAATTGTAATATGCATAGCGTATGGTTTCTTACGTTTATGAAGTGATAATCTCGATTATCGTTCATGCATCGTATGGATCAACTAACCATATATTCTAAGTTTATGTGTGATGAACAGATGTTAAATGTTGCCTATACATAGTCTTTACCCTGTTTTGCTGTTTAAAGCAACAATGTACACAACTGAATTCACGATATATGTTATATTGATACATTTTGAGCATGCATCCTTCAGTCTGGTATCTTGGGACTAACAATGAGCACGTGATCATGGACAGCATGTTCATGTTTACCTCTACTAACCATGTGCTTTGTGGTCATGAATTGTGCAGTTTATTGATCGATAATTCATATCGGATCTGTGCATGTGTAGAATATAGGCTGCAATGTTGGCTGTATTCTCAGTATTTATTTCCCCATTTTCTGTGCTTTCAACTGCTTTTCAAAGGGCTTATATGGAGCGGAAACACTCTTGGCAAACCTTTATTCCTCTTTCATTCAGTCACACGTATTATGGCATTGAGAGAGAGCCAAATATCCCTGTTCATGCAGTTTCTCTGCATCTCTTTTTCATTTCTAATGTCCTCAAATTTTGATGATGGGGAATTGTAACACATTAGCAATGGAGAGGAGATACAGCACTTCATACAGTGTTATTGTAGCATTCTTATGATTTTTTCTTTTCTTTTTAATACATAATGTCCAACTTGTTAAATATATTTAATTTATTATAAATATATAAGACAGTTATAAGGGAGACCAAGAGTAGTGGTGCAAATTCTTGTTTTCTCTAGCTGTAGGTTTGGATGTTGGTTTCAAACTCCCAGTTCTACTATGAATTACATAGTTAAAATGTGATTACTAAAACCATGGTACATTTTGTGGTTACTAAGGTTTTACTACAAATACCATATTTACTGTTTTTAATTTTCACAAGGAATGGATAAAGATATTGTGAGTGAATCCAAAATAATTGTGAGGGAATGCAAACTATTGTGAAACTTTTTGTGAAAGAAAGCTACTTCGTAGTTTTATGATTTATAATTGTTTTACTGCTTAAATTGTGCTGAAAAGACATTAAAAAGATTATAAATTAGGTAAGGTTCCTATTGTGACAACTTACCCCATTTTGTGGTAGGGGAAATAACACTGAAAATGCTTAATAGCTTTTTTTTGTGTGTGTGTGTAGCCCAGGACATATTGACTAGAGTAAAAATTGTGATAATTAGCCCCAGTTTCCCCTATTAATTCAATTATCTGTATATTCTGAATTGTTATACCAAATTTTCAATAAATCTATGGAATTTTATGTTTGGATAACATGACATAACATCGTTATGGCCCTATTTTAAGTTAATTTGTCTTTTACTGGACACATCTTTCCAAAGCGACTTAATGTACAATTATTGAAGGGACAGTTCCCCTAGCACAATGGTGATAGTTAATAGATAACCCTTTCACAACAACAAACTGTCATTCACCCCCCATTTTCACTACATCTCCTTGCATCAACCGAAGGAGTCATATGCACTTGTTTCAAAGTGTCTCTGTATTTCAGCGTGACCTTTCTCAGACTGCAGGGGTACACCAGAATCTGATTAAAGTTTACACTTGCTAACAATAGATTTTTCCACTTCCCCCACAGTCAAAGAATCAAACTGTAAATTCCAAGAATAATCCAAGACCAACTGGCATAGACTAAGAAGAGTATCAGGACCTAAACAAGAGAAATTACTATTTAAGTCGGGCTCTTTTGACTTAGTCCAGTAAGCATTAACACCCTAGCAACCACAGAGCAACATCCTAACAACCACTCACAACACCCTAGAAACTGCATAGCAACATGCTAAAATCCATTTTGAACAGCCTCATATAGCAACGCATGAAACAACACTCAAAACACCCTAGCAACTGCATAGCAACGTGCTAACAACCATTTAGAGCACCCTAGCAACCGCATAGCAATGCTTTGAAAACCACTTAGAACCCTTAACACTCAGGCATATTTAGGGAGTAGAAGATCATAGAGATCATGGGCTCTTTTGTTTTTTTTTTGTTTTGTTTTTTTGGATTTTTCCCCTTTTTCTCCCAATTTGGAATGCCCAATTCCCAATGTGCTTCCAAGTCCTCGTGGTCGCGTAGTGATTCGCCTCAGTCCGGGTGGCGGAGGAAGAATCCCAGTTGCCTCCCTGTCTGAGACCATCAACCTGCACATCTTATCATGTGACTTGTTGAGCGCGTTGCCACAGAGACATAGCGCGTGTGGAGGCTTCAAGCATTCACTCTGGCAAACGTGACCCAACTCACCACGCGCCCCACCGAGAATGAACCACATTATGGTGACCACAAGGAGTTTACCCCATGTGACTCTACCCTCCCTAGCAACCAGGCCAATTTGGTTGCTTAGGAGACCTGGCTGGAGTCACTCAGCACGCCCTGGGATTCGAACTAGCGAGCTAGCGAACTCCAGGGGTGGTAGCCAGCGTATTTGACCACTGAGCTACCCAGGCCCCCAGGTGTGGGCTCTTTTGACTTGACCCAGTAGTAATACACTAGAAACCACCAGAATACTCTAGCAACCTCATAGCAGTACCCTAGCAACCACCCAGAACACCCTAGCAACCACACAGCAACAAGCTGAGAACCACTCACCACACTCACAACACCTTACACTTAGAACCATATCTGTAGGCCAGAATATCATAGAGACTTGCAGGTGAGCTCTTTTGACTTGGGCAGCAACACCCTAGCAACTGCATAGCAGCAACTTAGATATCAGCCAAAACACCCTAGACAACCCACAACATCCTATCGTCATGGTCGCAATATTTACACAGACCATTTTCTTAAAAAAAAAAAAATCTAGTTCTACATAGAACAGTTAGAAAGAAATTTGTTTACAAGAATTTAGAAGAAATATGACTCCTCTTTGAAAACTTCCTTATATGATTACACATGAGGTAATGGCCTGAAGGTGTCCTCATACTTTTGACAGTTTAGTGTATCTCACACTCACCTTGCTGGAAACATGGATCACATTTCAACTACTTTGACACTTAAGAGTTTCATAAGTATTTCTATCACCTCCTGAAATTATGGTGTGTGCTTTCCTGATAATAAAACTAAAATCCCTCTTTTGATCAACAGGTCAAGAGCGAGGGTCCAAAGCTTGTGCCATTCTTCAAAGCCACTTGTGTCTACTTCGTTTTGTGGCTGCCCACCTCGAGCCCGTCCTGGTTCAGTGCCCTTATCAAATGCCTGCCCATCTTCTGTCTCTGGGTTTTTCTGCTAGCGCATGGCATCAGCTTTTTAGGTGCCCACTCCAGTGCCAGGAAAATCCTGGCAGGACTTATTTTTTCAGCTTTGGGTGATGCATTTCTCATCTGGCAAGAGCAAGGCTACTTTTGTCATGGTGAGTTCATTCATTTGTGTTGCTCTGGTTTGATTAGAATAGAATTAAGAACTTAATTTCTTGATTAATAAATTATTTGGAAGGTAAAGCAGGTCAAGAAAGGCAAACTATGGAACTCAAATAATACTTTTAACATCCTTTCGTTTGACTTTAATTGCACTTGCAAAAGCTGATTTCAGAAGTTCATGCCAATTATTTGAAAGCTGTATGTGTGATTTCTCAGTTAAAGGAATAATTCACACAAAATTAACCCAATATTCACCCTCTCTCTTTTCCTTATAATGAAAGCAACAATTGCACCAGATTTTAATGCAAGATTGGGGAAGGGAAGATTTTCAGCGAAAACTGACTTAAATTTGGGTCCATTTCTTGCACAAAGCTATCATATGACATCAGAAGACTTCGAATGAAGCGCACAAGTCGTATGCTCTACTTTGGTACCAGTACTATGGTACATTAATGTAAAGTTGTTGTCCTTTTTGGAGTTTCACAACCAATGGTAACTATAAGCTTTTGTTGGATGAAAAATTATTGGCCTGGACATTTTGCCAAATATTTCCGTTTGTGATCCATGAAAAAACAAAACGAATATGGGTTTGAAACAATATGAAAGTGAGTAAATTATGACATAATTTTCCTTTTCGGGTGAATTGTTCCTTTAAATTTGATATCTCTTGCTCCATGCAACATGGTTTATGGTTCAACCCTGAGCTCCCATGCCTGATTGAACAGCTCTTGTTCTGAAAAAGTAGTGTAGAGGTTGAATGAGGCTTTTCAGGACAGGGTTGAGGGTAGGAACAAAATATTCTGCCTGAAGATCCCCATGGGAACCAGGGAGATATTCAAAAGTTAAAAGTTTTCCACAACCTATTGGAACAAACATCACTGTTATGGTACCAACACAGAAATGTTTCCTAGTATATTCTGTACAAAGGCTATTAATACTTGAGATTAATTGTCTGTTGATGTTTTTAATTTCAAATTCTCATGATTATTGTGTATTTGCTGTTATCAGGGCTGCTAATGTTTGCCATCACACACATTCTCTACTCTTCGGCTTTTGGGATGAAGCCCCTCAACTTGAGAGCAGGTTTGGTCATTGCTGTCGCTTCAGGCCTCAGCTACACCCTTCTTTACCCCTACCTCTCTGGTCCCTTCACCTACCTGGTGGCCGTTTACATCGCTCTCATCGGGTTCATGGGTTGGAGGGCCATTGCTGGTGTCCAGGTGGCCAATTACCTCTGGACCTGGACGAAACTGTCTGCCTGTCTTGGAGCTGTCCTCTTCATGGTGTCTGACCTCACCATTGCCGTCAACAAGTTCTGCTTCCCTGTGCCCCACTCCCGAGCCATCATAATGGCCACCTACTACGCGGCACAGATGTTGATTGCGCTGTCAGCTGTGGAATGCCAAGATGCCGATGTGTCTTGGAAAAGAGCCTGAGCAATTGCACCTTAACCAACCTTCCCCCATTGATGTACCGTTGACAGCAGCTGCAAAGGTTCAGATCCCACTTCCTGAAACCCCTGGTCCATCTGCAGTTCCCCCTGTCTGATCATGACTGAGATATATTGGGTATAGTTGAGGATCCACCCATTTAAGATGGTGTAAGATCACTCTGATTGGTCACACAAGGTTGGACAGTCCTGGTCATTAACATCTTTGCTCAGTCAGGCCTTATCCCATAATTCCTCAGTGTTAGTATATCACTTTTGTTTCTAAGTTTCCTCTTGTAGTATACTACATGGCCAAAAGTATGTGGACACCAGAACACCACACCCATTTGTCCTAGATGAACATTTAATTTCAAAACCATTGGCTTTAATAGGGAGTTGGTCCTCTATTTGCAACTGTAACAGCTTCCACTCTTCTGGGAAGGGTTTCTACTTGATGTTGGAACATGGCTGTTTGGATTTGCTCCCATTCAGACACAAGAGCATCAGGGAGGTCAAGCACTGATGTTGGGCGATTGGATCTGGCATACAATCAACGTTTCAATTAATTTCAGCGGTATTTAATTGGGTTCAGGTCTGGTCTTTGCGCACACCAGTCAAGTTCATCCGCACCAGACTCTCTAGACCAGTGGTTCCCAACCCTGTTCCTGGAGGCCCCCCAACACTGCACATTTTGTATATCTCCATTTTCTGACACACCCAGTTCAGGTCTTGGAGTCTCCACTAATGAGCTGATGAGTTGAATAAGGTGTGATTGATTAGGGAGATATCCAAAATGTGTAGTGTTGGGGAGCCTCCAGGTAGAGGTTTAGGATCCACTGCTCGAAACCATTTTACTGGTCCTATGACAGCTCTTTGGTATGGCCCATTCTGTTGAAAATGTTTGTCACAGGTGATTGCATGGCTGTATGCTTGATTTTATGCACCTGTTAGTAATGGTGTTGCTGAAATAGCCAAACCCATTAATCAGAATAGCATGTCCACATAATTTTGGCGATATAGTGTCATTATCATTGTGGTATTGAGAAAGGAAAGAAAGAGAAGTGTTTGTTGTAACACTGTTACAATGCTTTATAATTGAAATTCTGGTTTAGAGAGAAAATTTTCCCTAACCCTGGTCCTGTCTAGAAGGGAACCATTGGGGCAAGTAAAAGTCTCGCAAGAGTCACATGCAACATTAATACTTGGGGTTTATTGTGTTTTTTGGACAAATCCTACCACAGAAATCCTTGACTTGCCCTTACCCCTAACCTTAACCCTAACCTTAGTAACAGCATATGCAAATCTTGCACGACTGTACCAGCCTGATGGTTCCCTTCTAGACATGACCCCCAGCCCTTCCCAAAGAAGCAGGTCAGGAACCTTTCGGGCCTGCAGAATAGACCAGCAAACAATATAAGGTGGTTCAAATTTTTCTTAGGGGGCTGGTTTCCCCATCTCACTTTATATTTACCAGACGTATTCAGAGAGCAGCATGACAACCATTTCATACGAAAGCTGATATTTTAGTGTACTTAGTGCTGCTGTACTGAAAATCAATGGACAGGACTTTGTTGTAGTATTGTGTGTATACCTTGATGTTTATCCTGTGTCATTGACACATTTCATAGTGTTGATTTAATTTTGTTTCATAACGCTGAGTTCATACACAAACATCTATGCCTCCATACACTCTCATGTGCTGGAGACGTTGTCTTGCTTGAAATATCCATTACGCCTAATTGAATGCATGCAGTGGTGGAGCTGTCTCTAGAGTAGTTAAAGCCCAAATGTTTTGTTAAGATGTGATACATGACCAAAACTGATATGAAAACAAGTCAAAACCCTTGTGAAAGGGAGGGAGGTCACTATCTCGGAGGCAATTCAACAACAGTGTCTGTTATCTTTTTCTTATGTTTCTGCCCAGCCAACAGCACTGCTCAGTACATCTACCACAAGGAAACAGCAAAGAAGTACTAGTTGTACTGTTTATTTTGTATGTACAGTGCCAGATATTGTTTTTAAAGAGGGTGTAATGTAAGCTTCCAACTACTTTCATTTCTGTTGCCAGTGAGAAATGTCTTACTCAAGGGAAAGTCCCATGATGGGCGAATTAACATCTGCGTTAATCCTGATCTTTGGATTAGCTGGTATTATTTTTTAACTAGAGAGAAAAGCTAGTGCAGTTTTTTGTGTTTTTTTTTTTTGTTTCACATTCCTTTATCATCACATTAACATCTATTCCTTCATCTGAAAACGTGTGTACATTTCACAGCATTTTCTGTGAAGATTTCTCACCTTGTAAATATTTTACAGTACAGCATTCCTCTCTCTCATTTGGTAATGTGTTTTACAAGCCGGATTGTGTATTTTGGTGAAACTTACGAAAGCATGTCCAGGTCATATTTCACACCAAAATCAAAAGATAAACATAAGAAATTACACCATTATTTTCCATAAATCTCAATAAGGGATCATCACCTGATCTTTGACTGATACTGAATGAGGGAAAAAATTTGCCACAATGGAATGTTCTGCCAGGTCTGATATGTACTCAGCTGCTATGCCCTTAGGTGTGAGTGGAAATGAGTTTCAAATGCAAACACAGCCAGACGTTCGAGAGTGGGCATTCGTTGAAGTGATACGCTGCCCACCACCTGGCCGTGGCATGCGGGAAAGTAGTGTTCGTGGCTGAGTTGGCGACACATCGAACAAGTGTGTCATTTTAATGGACATTAGTAAGGATAGATAACATATTTGCTGAGAATGAAAATAGGCAATGAGGGATAGAAGTTCTATCCATTCAATGGGCCTTATGAGACATAGAATGAAGTTTCTATGTAAATGTTCGTAAAACCATTCTTATGTAAAATTGAAGGACAGATTACGGTCCTGCAAGGTTCCGGGGCTCCGGCCTCTCTGGATATCCCCTCTTATCACAATTCAAAGATAAAATATTCAATTAATGTGTAATTCCTTTTCAAATATGAGAAATAGTCACAATTGCAAGATATGAAGTTAAGGTATATCTTTAAAGGTATATAAAGTTACGGTTAAAGTCTATTGTGTCCGCTGTACCGTTGAGCACATAATTGCCACTGTCGCTGTCATCACGCACACACTTAGCTCAAGCACTGAGCACTCGAAAAACAGCACAGCTATTTTAGTACATTTGCTTAATGCCAAGTTTCATAGGTTCCCTTTTCAGGGGTCACACTGTCAGCAAAACATTTCAGCTTTGTCAAAAGAGCATTCGTGATTTGCAAGGTCATCACAACAGTATGTCTTTTCAAAGTCATTAGCCCCTTTCACACATGCAACCTGGTAAATTGCTGTAAAACTGTTTGATTACCTTTACTGGTAAAGGCACCACATCTGCTATTCACGCATGCAACAATTTCTGTCTTTTTTTCTGTTTTGTGCCCATTCACACATCCGCAACAAAATGCCATTAAACTCTGAGATGTAGTTAGTTATTTTATCAGTCGAAAAATTTCTTCATCCACTTGTGAGTTGGAGGAGGGTGGCTTTAAAAGGTTTTCTCCACTTTGAACACTTGAAATCTCCATTTCTTTGTGGTCCAGGGTCATGGCTGCACATGGTCGATTTCCATTGGCTGCTCACCGTATGGCTTCATATTTGAGTTGCGGAACATCATACAATACAAGATTTCCTCTTTTTTTTAATATATATATATATATATATCCTCCAACTTGATGGAACAATTTCACCATCTGTCCAATTTGATGGAAGTTTTTGACTCAAGTGTAACGAAATCATCTCCGTTTTACGTCAGCGCGTCCTGACCGTGTACGTGCTCAAACTTTTTATCTTACGACTCTGTTCACACATGGCATCAAAACTGAACTTTTCAGGTAATGTTACAACTTCTCATTCAGGGAAATAGCCAGTGCTAAATTTACCAGTATCTTCGAACGGGTCGTGTTCACACATGAACTATTAAGCGACCATTGTGCTACAAATCGGTAAAGTGTTGTGAAGGTCTGGGGGGATGACAAAGCGTTTTTAGCAAAATATAAGGGAAGTCATAGTTGCTTCTTGCATTGTCTTATTTTTTTTTTTATTGCTTCAGAAGTTATGATTGGGCAGATGAATCTCACGAAAACATATCCAGGTTGCATTTCATTCCAAAATCAATAGAATTTTTTATTTATTTAATTTTTTCAAGGAAATACAGCCTACTTTTAGGATCATCAATGTTTTTTGCAGTGAGTTTTTTTTTTATTTTTTATTTTTTTTTTTAATTCTCAGTGGTGGGACAAGTTAAAATAAATGTTTGTGGTAATCAACATTATGCTACAAATGCTGTCAATTGAGCTTAACTTGCATCGAACCCGGAACATTTATTTAAAGTAATGAGAATTAGGGTTAAAAATGTGCTTAGTTGTCATTAAAAATGTCACAGTGCAAAAAAATATCAATGGACCTAAAATAGGCTTAATTTTCTTTAAGCAAAATACAATTTCTTATTTTTGTTTTTTGGGGGGTAAAGCATAACCTGGACATGCATGTAATTGACAGGTTTTGTGAGATTCAGCATATAGTACAACCGTCACAATGTTGTTCCTCCTATTCTGTGCTTAACATTTATTTTCTTCTTTGTTCACAACCTGCTGTCACCTTCCAGATGGTTGGAATTCGACACAATTATACACAACCTCCCTATGTTTCCTCCTTTTTTGTGTAAACGCAAACGCCAAAGAGGAGAACCGGTGCCTTCTGTGTCCATCACAGAAATAGGTCCTGACACTCTGTGGTCATTAAAAATCCTAGAGCACTTCTTGTAAAGAGTAGGCGTGTAACCCCGGTGTCCTGGCTAAATTCCCCCCATTGGCCCTTCTCAATCATGGCCTCCTAATAATCCCCATCCACTAATTGGCTCTATAACTCTATACCTATAACTCCTCCTCTCCACCAATAGCTGATGTGTGGTGAGCGTACTGGCGGTCATGCCGACACATCATCCAGGTGATGCTGCACACTGGTGGTGGTTGAGAAGAGTACTCTGTTCACTGTGTAAAGCACTTTGAGTGTAGTGTTAGAAAAGCCCTATATAAATGTAACATTCATTCATTCATTCATTCAAATACTGTCTTTTGAGAAGTTTCCATCTGGCTTTGCTTGAGCTGGTGACCTTATTCAGATGGCAATGTGTGTAATTGTTTCAGGCAGTTGATGCTTTTGTGTTGTGTCATGTGATATGAAACAGAATGCTGGGAGTTCTGTGGGGTCTGTATTGATGACCATGTTTAGGTATAGCTGTCCCAGGAATAATCCACTTGGTTTAAAGCACACTGTTGAGGGATGTAGGTATGTGCACTTTTCCATTTTATCTCTATGTTCCTTTTCTTATACTGTCTCTTTGAGCTTTGGCTCAAAACCTACTCCATGTAAGGACGTGAATTTGCAGAAAGCTTGATTTTATGCATTGTTCCGTTCTAACATGGCTGAAAGTCATTACACAGTGCAAGTATGCATTGCATTCTCGGCATTGCCGCTAAAGGTGCTATAGTGGGCATTTGTCGTCTTCTACAGTTTTCGCTAACTTTAACAAAAACAAGTAAGTTAAAGTTAGTTAGACTGTGAATACATTTAAAGCAAGTTTATTTACCTGAATAATAACACTTCTGTTTATTGGCACAGACATTTGAAGGTAACTATCGCCTCCTTGTAGCGGTTTTTTACCACTAGAGCAAAGCAAGATCTCATGTTAAGTATACAAAAAGACTGCTCGTATTGGCCAAGCATTAGCATCTGCATATCTGCGTAGAGTATGTTTCCGGCCTTACAGTGGTGTGCAATACATTTTAGCACCCTGTGAATGAAGTTCTCAAAGATGAAGAATTTGAGTTGTACTTCTGTCCTCTTGCATCACAAGATGCAGATCCTCATCAGGTTTTGGAATGGAGCTATGGAACATCACCTAGAGAGTGGAAGATTTAAGTGTTCAGACATGAGATTTTGAAATACTGCATAAAAGACACACTTGGTTGAATATTAGTGATGCTTTTCACAAATCATTCATTTCCTTTCTATTTTGTTCTTTTTGTTGTTGTTGATGTTTTTTAAATACACCTTCTTAAATGATCTCTGCTGCGAACATTGTGTGCAATCACAAATTTACCAAGCTTGGTACATATTATTCTGTATCACCTCTGCCTTTAAGAGAAAATCGAAGGGTAGCTGCTGTTTCTAACTAACATTGAATATGATAATAAGCCTATAATCTAAATTGGTTCCAACTTATACGAATGTCTTATAAAATACAGATGTATTAACACAATATTTACTAAAAATGACTGTAATACCTTCCAATACTAATATCATATATTGCAGTTATATTAATGTATAATTGTTATAATGCAATTTATAACACACTATAGTAAGAACAAAGCATCTAAGGTGGACCAATACTGACATCTTTGCTATAGATATCTAGGAAAACAAATATATATCTATAACATTTGTTATATTAGGCAGTGACAACACTTTGTTAGTGAAAGCTGTGCAGTTGTGATTACAATCTAAAAAAAAAAAAAAAAAAAAAAAAAGCTCTTAAGGTGGTTTTATGGTCTGTGAACATTATTACTAAATAGGGGAAGCTCTTATTTTAGAGTACCACTCTCTCCCTTTCTCATGCTATATTTACAGTATAGTATACAGTTGACCCTTTAACATTGTGAAGTTATTATTATGTTGTGAATGAATGCTGTTAGTAGTTATGAGGTCGATTAAATTTTTTGCCTTATTGTTATAAATGTCCTGTTGTTTAATTCTTTGTTATTGTTGTTAATGGATGGTAGTGCTCATTTATTGTAGTGATACTGCTATGAATGTGATCCAATCCAAGTGAGAAATAAATGCAACTGCAATGCAATTGAAAACCTTTTTCTTTTTTACTTTTATCACGTTTGTCTCATTATTATTGAAAGTGACATTAAACTGTTGAACCTGAGGGTAATGTATCCTTAAACGGACATTTTGCAAATAATAAAAAATTCTGTCATTCTTCTTCTACCCACCCTCATGTCATTCCAAATTTTTATAACATTTTCAATTTGTTCTTTCAAATTAGTTTTGTTTTTGTTTGTTTTCACTCATGACTATTAGCTTTAGTTGAGTTTTCTCAGTGGTTTCTAGTTTCAGTTTGAAATTCATATGGATTTCTTTCTTCTGTGGAACACAAAACTTTTATGGTGCTTTTTGGAGCTTGGCAAACCCAGTCCCCACCCGTTATCATTGTATGGAAAAGAGCAGCTTAGACATTCTGCCAAATACCTTCTTTTGTGTTCCACAAAAGAATGAAAATAACAAAGGTTTGAAACCACATGAAGAATTTTCATTTTTGGCTGAACTTTAACTGTTAGTTAAATGAGTGACTTCAGAGATAAGGCAGAGACACGGATCATGGGGTCGGTAATGGAAAGCCAGGCAGATCACTTTTCAACCAACATTCAAGGGTGAAAGTAACCAGACAAATCAGTCAGTCAGATGCCATATGGGTTGTACTGAATTACATACACTTTTACTATTGTGAAAACCCACCTTGAGGAATTAGTTATAGAGATAGCTAGTCAAGTTCTATCCTTTAAGCAATTTGTTATATGTAAACTAAATCTTTGTTATGTAAGGCTAAAAAGCCTAGAGTTTTCTGAGTCTGTTTTCTCATATCAAAAGATTTCAAAGGAAAGGTAAGCCACTGGTGGACACTCAAACTAGGACAGAACGTTCGGTCCTCTGTTTTGAGGTACGACTTGTGTGTGCAACATAAAGATTTGGATTTCCTGTGTGGAAACACTGCTTTAAAGACAAGAGGTGCATTTGAGAAGACTTGCTCAGGTTAGCTGCAAGTGAACTGCATTCTGATGAGACGTCTTGTGCTGCGCCTGACGTTTGCGGAATATGAATGTCAAGTGCTCCAAAAGATAAAGCCGCCCAGTGGCCATAGAGAATATTGCCATTTAAAATGGGCAGCACGAACATGTGCCATAAAATTTGTGTCTCGTTCCTCCAACAATAATTACAAAGTCTTGTTTTCACCTTGTTCGGTTAGTTCTTTAACAGACCAATAACCTTTTAGACTTATTTCTAAACTGCTTCACGTCATGTAAATGCAGTTTAGAAAATGTTTTCAACTTACCATTACCTCAGTCATGCCTCAGGTTCCTACAAAACTTTCAGTTCCCACTCACCTGACAGATTGCAGTACAAACCAGAAAAGTAGATGATTGTCTTGGCTGCGATTATGGAAAATAATACACACGTTTTCTTGTGACAATAATGGTTAAGTCATGTGAACAAACCCTTTATTGACATTAATGATCTGTGAGGCTGTTTAACTTTCCTTAAAAAGCTCCTGAAGCAAGCATTAAACTAAGAAAATAATACCAGGTGGTACAGGTCACTAGGTATTTGATCAATGCTACCTTGACGTTGCCTCCAGTTCTCAATGACACATAAACTTAAACATGAATGAAACCGGTTAAATAAAACAAAACAACCTTAATATAGGCCTCTGTATTTTCTCAAAGGGTCAATGAGGGATATTGATCCAATTTCACACTTACTTTCCTTATATAATGTGTTTTAAAATGCTAAATGACTTTTTAAAAATAAAAATAAATAATAAGGCGAGAGAAAACAATACAAGAAATATAAGAAAATGTGTGCAAGTCATTCTATGTACATTACAAACCCATTTTAAGGGTGTACTGATATGGTACTGGTACAACTTCACTTTCTCCACCTTGTTATTGCTCGTTGTAATATCACCTTTTCCTCAACTCCACCTTGAACCACGACTTCTCACTGGTCAGAGCTGACTATGAAAATGGTCACCCTCACACAGGTTAGGTTTCGAGTTGGGGTTTGCGTTAAGTCTTGCGGTTAATAAAATGTAAAAGTGAATGCGCTACATCATTTACAACTAAAAATACAACCTGTGGATATTCCGCCCGGAAATTAGAGCTCTCATGAGTACATAGTTCAACAGCACTTCCAGCTTCGGCCACTAGGGGCAGTGATTTGAATTTCGGTAAACAGACTGATTTCTGCAGCAGAACTGTGGCCCTACTGTCACTGAATTATGTGCTGTAATGCCTTGCCAATTTAAACATTTAGATTTCTGTGATGTATTTAGCATTGTTTTTTGTGAATTCTTCAGATTTTAATGTCACCAAAGTAATATTATTTAGCTAGCGAAATTGCGATCCGGCGCAATAATGTGATATTTTGAATGTCAGGGTGAGTGCTTGTTGCTGCTGTTATGATGAGCCATATATAACTTACAAAATCACAGGACCTGCAGTGTCAGATGTCGCAATCAAGTTTTCAAATGAAATATGTTAAATGTTAAAAGAATCGTAAATATTTCTTATTCATTTGACACCGTAATGCTTCTTAGTTTTAAATTCTTCAAAATCCTTTTAAGTTTTCAATGTGGTCTCAGTGACAGGTTAGAGAAAGAGATCAACAAAATTACATTCATTTGTAAGGCTTAAAAAAAAAAAAAAAAAAAAGGATCCCCGAAGGGTAAAAACACACAAAGAGATTACATAAGGAAGCAAACAAGGAGGGTAACGAGGGAAGGCAGGTGTAACTGATGAACTGGTAACAAGGCAAAAGAGGGGGTGGGATTATCACTCAAGACAGTGCTGACACAGAGCACAAAAAAAAACAAAAAAAACAAAGCCATGTGCTCACACACAACAAAACAGGGTGTCAGGATCCAGCCACAAAAAACAAACAAACAAAAAAAATACATCCAAGAAAGATCCAGGAAAGGGACGGGGTCGGGCGGCCATGGGGTGACTCCAGGAAGGGGTCGGGATTGGGCTGCCAGTGAGGTGACTCCAGGAAGGGTGCGGGGTCCAGCGGTCGGGGAGATGGATCCAGGAAGGGAACGGAGGTCAGGTAGCCACAAGAAAAGGGACTGATTCGGTGACCGCAGGGGAAGGGACTAACTTGGTGGTGGCCATTGGGGAGAGGACAGGTTTTGTGGTCAGCTGCTGGGGAGAGGTCAGGAATGGTGGCGGGCACTGGCGAGAGGTCAGGAATGGTGATGGCTGTTGGGGAAGGGAAGGCCTCCTGGCGTTTAGCAGAGACAGGGCAGGTCTCTCCATGGGAGCTGCAGCGGACAGGTTGAGCAAGAAGTAGGGCAGCACTAGAGCGGTTACAAGGTCAAGAACGAGGTCGGAAAGCACCTCAGAGGGAAGAGGGCCAGGTGGGCCCACAACGGGAAGGGCCTCCGTGGTAAGTACGAGGTGAGAACTCTCCTACCCCTCTTCCTTCTCCTACAATGTCAAAATGAAGCAGAGGGCTCTAAGAAAGCTGCAGGGCATTAGAATGCCTCCAGGGGAGCTGCACCGCAGACTGAGGCTGGGCTGCGCTTACGGGTCATCGGATGACTGGGAATTTGGTTAGTTAAGGGTGGGAGGGTGGGACAGTCAACATGAGGTGTTTGCCCATGGAGGGGGGTTACTCACGGTGGAACACATAGTCCACGAATTCCCAGAAGGTAAGAATCCCCAGCCTTCCCATCTCCCATGTGCTGAGGGGCTCCTCGAGGCAGGTGTTGAAAATGTCCTTGAGAGCAGCATTGTTGAAGTCCAGCCCATCTGCCACGATCAGAAAGTCGCAGACTAAGTCCCTTACGTCTGCCTCCCCTTGATGGAGGGAATAAAGCAATCGAGCCAGGGGCGGAGCCAGGAGTTTTTCACAGGGGGGGCCGGGCAGTGTCCAGCGATCAGTCTGTGGTGGCACATCGTCGGAGGGGGGGGATGTGGTTGTTGGTGTAGAAAGACTAACTAAATTGTGCCCAAGACAAAAAAAGACCAAAATGGCAATTGCGAGTGGGGTGGCCAATGGGGCCAAGCTTCGGTCCATGCTGGTAACGGCCACCTGGCCACCCCAGCTCTGCCCCTGGATCGAGCTGGACGATGCGCTCTCTGACAGAGCCCCGGGGGTTAGGGTGACTTTGTGAACCCAACTGTGTGTGCAAATATATCATTTTAATTCTAAAACCTGTGTAATTTTATCTCTGTAAAGCATATTGTAAACAATGTTTCAAAAATAATAATACATGTATTATTATTATTATATACAATTTAGCAACAACACAAAAAGCCCCCTCCAAAAAAAAAAAAAAAAGAGTAAACTGCAGTTACACTGAAGATCAGTAGGGGGCAGCAAAGTCTGTAGTAATGAACATCTCTGAGCACAATTCAGCTGAACCTGGATTTCAACATCAATATACAGTACTCATTATTATTTGACACGTTTCTACAGGTTATAAACGCTTCAAGGAACGGCTGTAAGCAAAATTACCCACAAATAATGTATGCTGCATACAGGAAATTTGCATTCAATGCGAACAAACAAAAAACAGAGAAAACGTCACTGGTATTTTCTGTGTTTTTGTGTTTGGAAAGCAAGCCCAGAAGTTTCTTTAAAAGTTTTTTTTTTTTTTTTTCTTCTTCACATGTGCAAATATTGTCCTTTTCATTAGTATCCCCATTTGCGCTACGTTTGGCAAAGCATGATCACAAAGTATCTGGCAACCCCAGAAACAGAGGGGAAGTTCAAGGTTCTTTGAAACCTAGATTACATAACTCACTGAGCCTGCAAACATTTACGAACAAATACAGTTGAAAGCAGTGAACTCGCACTGTACACACACGGCATGGCAATGAGGATATCGGCCTTGCTTTTACCGTGCATCCTGACTGCAGTGACTTATCCAAGCACAGCAAATGCAAACGATGGTAAGTGACACTATAATGTCTGTTTTAGTAGTTGCACTTGCAGACAAACGAACCTCGGTTTGCAACTGCGTGTAATGTTCAGAAAAAAGCTCTTTAAGAGAGAAAATTCTCTAAAGTTTGAGAAGATACTTTGATAGATAAGAATGTTGAATTCATAAGACCAGAAATGTATATCAACTACCATTATAGTTAAAGATCATTTACATTATAGGTGCTTTATTTGCATTTGTTTTAGTAATTTGGGGTATCACAATACTCTCTTTCATTTTTAAATGGATTATATACAGGACTGGTGCTGCAAACTAAATCAGGAGCTCTGAAAGGTGCACACATCACTGCACAAGGGAAGGAAACAGTGATCTATACATACCTGGGCATACCTTTTGCCAAGCCACCTGTGGGCCCTCTGAGACTGGCTCCACCTCAACCTGCAGAGAGATGGGGCGGAGTGAGAGATGCCACACAGCAGCCACTCATGTAAGAATAAATCAATAATCACCCTGTTAATAATGGAAACTTGGGGGGAAAACAGACACCATCATTGCTGCGAAAGCAACTTTTACGCACCACAACAACACTTGATTTACTCTGGGTGTCTATCGCAGGTGTCTGCAGGAGAAGCAGGTAATTGTGGACTTGTTAGCTAATGTGTCTATGAAACTGGAGATTCCAGACTCATCCGAGGACTGTCTTTACCTCAATGTTTACACTCCTTCCAAACCTGGAGACAATGCAAAGTTACCCGTAAGTCTTTTGATTAAGCTCTTGTTGCAAATATTTTGATGTATTTTAATACTGTTGTTTTAAAGGGTTAAAAAATATTTATTTTTATTTTGTATGTTTGGTGTGCCCAAAGGTCATGGTTTGGATTCACGGTGGAGGTTTGTCAATGGGCTCTGCTTCCATGTTTGACGGACATGTTTTGGCAGCCTATCAGAATGTAGTTGTGGTCTTGATTCAATACAGGCTTGGACTACTTGGATTTTTCAGGTAAAAATCAAACTAGTTGTTACAAACATTTTGACTAATATTAAGATCTAAGAAACAAAATCCAATAGAGTGAATTTATATCAAATAAAAATTAAACATATAATCTTTAGAAAGCACTCATGCTATAGTATGATTGTAAATGTGCACCACACCACACCATAGATGGCTTAGGCCAGCTACAACTAAATGTTAAGCATAAAGGCTTGGTAACATTCACCATTCCATGGGTAAATTTCTCAAGTGAAGAAGGCTGGATGATAAGTGAGTGTGAAACCTGTATGTGCTGTGTAGGAAGACTGCCCCACTTCCAAACCAAGCTGCTTGCTGTTGGTCAGTGTTGCAAATTTAAATTCAAAGTCCAACAAACTTGTACCCCATGCAAAATTTGCGGACTGATCTCACAGTGAAATCGGAAACAGTAGGTTGCCTTTTTTTTTAGCTAAAATTGGTCTGTGCTTACAGAAATGTGAAACACTGCCCCCAGAGGCCATAGCGGTAAGTGTTATTGGGTGGATTTGCTGTTGGGTGGATGTGCACATGTGAGCTTCATTTTCCAGGTGAAATGTCCACAGAGGGGCGCCAAAGGCGAGTTGCCAAAAGCACCCCAAACCCCAAACCTAAACCTAACCATAGGTGGAGTATACATTTAATGTTAGAGGGAAAAATCTATCCCCCGAATTGTGCTCATCACTTATTATGCAAACATGTTTACTTCCTGGTTTCAATGTGGGATCTGAACCTGGGTCTCCCATACTGCTGATTTAACACACACTTAACAAATTTCTGATAGGAGATGCCGCTTGTCGGTGAGTCTGCATGTGGGGCTGATTCTATGGTACTGGAACTCTCGGAAACAACATGCCGACTTCACGTGTGACCATGTTGAAATTTGCATAGGGAAATTTCATCGTCACCTAAGTCCATCAATCAAAATTCCTGATTGTGATGACTGTGGCCACGTCCACACTAATCCATTTAAATTTGAAAACTGTTTTCAGTTTCCTAATATTTTCCAAAGTATATACGGTTAAAGAGAGCATTTTCAAAAGTCTTTGTTTTTAGTGCCATTCCATTGTGGATTAGGGCTGTAAACGTAACGAAATTCATGTGTTTTCAAATGAAAACGTACTGGTGTGCCTAAATATTTTAACATTAGAATATACAGTCAAGCTGGATTGATTACATTCTCTAATTATGTAATCTATACAGCATTTAGCAAATGTAGCATAAACATTAGGTCCCTGCTGGAACACTTAACCATCCTTCAAAAAAGAAAACTTTTTAATTGGGTGGTTGTTTTCACAATGTGAAAGAACAGTGTTTGCATTTTTTTGGGTCTAACTGATCTTGTGCAATGGCTTGGTTTTCCTTGGTCATTTTACAAAAAAGTAACCTAAAACATAAATATTCAGTCTTGCTTTTAAGTCATTCTTTTTTCTAGGTGAACCTAGAAAAACCTGTCCAGGTGGAGACGTAATAAAGTATTACAAAACAATCTATATTAAGGTTCAAGTTTGTCAAAATTCACCATGTGACGTGTCTTTAGACTTTAAACTTGCATACAATAAACCTGAATGGCCAGCCCATAAAGTCCTACTCGCTCATGACTTGCAATTTTTGTTGTGACCAGTTAATAGGTCTTATGTCAATTTGAGTCCAGTTTTGGGGGTGTTCCTGAGTTTTTAGTATCAGACTGTCCTTATTGAAATTTGGACTGGGGAAATGGGCCAAAATATAGATAAGTAATCTTGTTTGCAGAGGTGTACACAATTGTTGTCTATTAAAATGCTCTTTAGAATGAGAATGGTCCCTGCCCTTTATACCAACTACCACTGACTAGCAATAGCAAGTCAAGTGATGAAAAGGCAATTGGCTGTTTAAAAAAAAACAAGCCCTTAGAAATGTTCCACCGTAAGTTCCTGTTTATAAAAGAAATATAGGAAACATTGCTTTTATCAAAGTTTTTTAATTGTGCTGTACTTTTAGTTAGTAATTCAGGTTATTACCCTTACCTATTCTTCAGTGCTATTTTTAAAGTCTTTTTTTGTTGTTGTTTTCTGATTTTTTTTTTCTGTTCCACTTGCCACCAACTTTTTTCTGTAGTTTTTGTGTCTGATGGGACACATTAGCTATTTCATACCAAAATACTAAAAAACTGAACTCTCATTTAACCTGTAGCAGTTTTTAGGTTAGAACAGCATTGTAAGTAGTTGGCAAGTGGTGTCGAATGTCTCAGTACTCCCATTTATATACGACTGGACTTGGTGTGCAAGAGATTACTGTATCCTGATCTTTGAGAAATAACACATTCGATTGGTACAGTAGAGTAGTGTAGAATTCTAAGTTGTAGTATGAGCAGAGCCATTCAATTACTTAAAGGTGAAGGGTGTATTTTCTGCACCACTAGCGTCACAAAATGGAATTGCAAAAATTCTAATGGAGTTGTATGATGAACTTCTGTCCTCCAGCACTGGAGATGAACATGCACCAGGAAACTATGGTCTTCTAGATCAGGTGGCAGCACTCCACTGGGTCCAGGAGAACATTCACAGCTTTGGCGGAGATCCTGGATTAGTGACTATCTTTGGAGAATCTGCAGGAGGTGTCAGTGTGTCTTTACATGTAGGAATTCAAAATTCTTATTTAGCCTATACAAAAAAAGAAAAGAAAAGAAAAGAAAATAGTTGGGCACATAAGCCATTCTTATAAGTGCCTTAATTTCTTTGCGTAATATGACAAAGTATCAGACCAAGTGGCATTTTTCGAAGCAAGATTTTAAGTACATATTTTAAGCAAAACATTTCACAAAAATACGTTTGCCAATTATAAAACAATGAATCTATTGTTCAAAATTAAGACAAAATTATTTGAACACTTTCTGGTTGTCAAACATTAGTGGAACATGTCTAGAGTTAATGTGATGAACTCCATCTGTAGCTACTCTTGACAGGAAATCTTGCTAAGTGACTTCATACATCCACTAAAATCACCTTGAGTCCATTTGGTTGCATGTAATTCCAAAAATGGTTTCTTTTCTGAACTTGGACTTTCTGAACCACTTTCTGTAGGTTCTTTCACCATTGTCTTCAAACCTCTTCCATCATGCTATCGCAGAGAGTGGTACTGCAGCAATGGATGCTATCATGAGACCCAATCCTCTGCCATTAGCTCAGGTAAATTTTGTCAGATTTTTCCTCAAGAAGGAGTGTTATTATTGTTATGACTGAATTATTATTTTTGATGCATACTTTTACACAATACAAGTTGAAAGTCAACAGGCTACTTGCCATGAGTTGTAGAATGTGAAGGCCATAAGTGTGAATTAATAGCATTATTCTGTTCGATTATCTGTAGAAAATTTAAATTGAATGTAAACATAATTATTTCTAGGTTGCAGGCAATGTATCTGGCTGTGATATTTCTAGCACAAAGAAGATTGTGGAATGTGTAATGCAGTTGTCAGAAGAGGACATCTTGAAGATTGCTCAGGTTTTCTATGTAGAAACTACTACATTATCTATTGTTGTTTGGATGCATTTGTTGCTTAGTCTTTAGCGATTCTTGATTTCATGCTATGTGCTGTGTTTGCTTTTCTTTTGGTTCATAAAACAGGAGAACCCACTGCTTCAGTTTGGAGTGACAACAGATGGCCATTTCCTTCCTAAAACTGTAGAAGATCTTCTTAAATCCCACAAGTTTAACAAAGTGCCTCTCATGACTGGACTTACTGATGATGAGTGTGGATATATGCTGCCTAATGTAAAGAATGACTTTTTCACTTTTAAATTCTTTTACTGTAAAAATACAAGTCTATGGGGCTGTTCACAGAGGACAAGTCTTTTGAATCATTTGGTGTTTTTTTTGTAAATGTGCTAGACAGTCATTGTTTTTCCAGCTTAACATTTTTATTGGTTGCTCCTCAAACATGACACATAACATAGCATAACATTCATATGCCGAGTCAACAATTATCCCCCTTAAACCTCATTATTTCCAATCCACAACCCCACCCCGACCCCCAACAAACATCCCTGTGGCCAAAACCCTTGCAGATAAAATAATAATAATAATAATTTTTATATATATATATATATATATATATATATATATATATATATATATATACACACACACTACCGGTCAAAAGTTTTGAAACACTTGACCGAAATGTTTCTCATGATCTTAAAAATCTTTTGATCTGAAGGCGTATGCTTAAATGTTTGAAATTAGTTTTGTAGACAAAAATATAATTGTGCCACCATATTAATTTATTTAATTATAAATCTAAAATGTTATAATACATTTTTTTTTTTGTTGAAATTGATGACTTGGACCAAATAATAAAGAAAAGCTGCCAATAAGTGCCCAGCATATAGATGGGAACTCCTTCAATAAATTTAAAAATTATCCCAGGGTGATACCTCAAGAAGTTGGTTGAGAAAATGTCAAGAGTACATTTCTGAAAATTCTAGGCAAAGGGTGACTAGTCTGAAGTTGCTAAAATATAACACAGTTTATGTATGTCACAACATAATTCCCATAGTTCCATTTATGTTATTCCATAGTTTTAATGACTTTACTATTATTCTAAAATGTGAAAAAAAAAAATTATAACAAAGAATGAGTGTTTCAAAACTTTTGACCGGTCGTGTGTGTGTGTGTGTGTGTGTGTGTGTGTGTGTGTGTATATATATATATATATATATATATATATATATATATAAATAAAAATAATAATAATAGATGTTTACCTATCAATGTAATGACTCCCCGATCTTACTTGAGCCAGCACTAAAGAAAACATGTCCACCCCAGATCTTCCCAAATTTTTCAGCTTCATGCAGGGAAAGATGTGTTTCTTGATGAAACACAATATCATATTTCTTATGCTTAAGAAGAGAAATAACCTTCCTTCTTTTTATGGGGTGCCCCAACCATTCACATTCCACGTGGAGAGAGACAATCCACTCATATTAACATTTGACATTTTGACATATTAGGAAAAAATAGATTGTATAACAAAAATAAAATGATAAAGACCACATTCCACATTGGTGCAACAATCAACCCCCAAAATTTCCCCAGAACAAAAAAAAAAAAAACAGAAAAAAGAAAAACGTGCACATTAACCCCACGCACGAAAGCGCCAACCGGCGTCCATCCTTCTAAACTCAAACAGTCCATGTACGTCTACGAGAGCCCCCACAACAACTTTGCCATTTCCGGTGTTTCTATACAAATTTTGTGAGACAGAATTACACAGCAAAAAATAGTCTATAAAACAAACTCCAGCCAATAAGCGGAATATACAGGAAAAAGAAACAAACATGTATATTCATCCACTTAACTGTCTCGAAGGTGTGCTCCTCCACAAAACAAGCTCCAGCCACTAGCGGAACAGCACAAAAAAAAAAAAAACGGCCCGTTCAGTTCTTCGGGCAGTCAAACTCACTCCAATGTCCTGCAAGAAATATTCATCAAAACCAACTCCAGCCAACAGGAGGCATAAGCACCCAAAACGAGCAGATTCATCCACAAGCTGTCCCGAAGAAATTATTCTACACAAAACAAACTCCAGCCGTTAGGAGGAACCAGCACAAAAAGAAACGAAAAAGGCGCCCAGCTTCCTCAAACAGTCAATTGAATGTTGAGTGAGTCAGGTCCACTAGGCGGCAACATGAAAATCACCAAATGGCTTACTCACTTTATTGTCTTAATGTAGGACAGTGCTTGCTGTGGACATGTAAATTCTCTACGGCCATCCTAAGTATCTATTCTCAGTTTGGCCGGAAACATCAGAGCAAAAGCGACCTTCCGTTGATGTAAGAGTTTCTTGCATTCCCTGAATTGTTCACGTTTCTCTCTTGTCAAATTCGCAAAGTCTGGGAACAAGAAAATGTTGTGGTTCTTCCAAG
Source organism: Myxocyprinus asiaticus (assembly GCF_019703515.2). NCBI lineage: Eukaryota > Metazoa > Chordata > Actinopteri > Cypriniformes > Catostomidae > Myxocyprinus > Myxocyprinus asiaticus. The sequence goes on from NC_059391.1 coordinate 8,849,798, forward strand.
AAAGCTTTCCTTTACTCCTTGCCTCATGTAACACAAGATCTTTATTGGATGATCTCAGAAATTTGGCCAGAATTGATCGGGGCCTCTCTCCCTCAGCGGATCTCCTAGCCAGAACCCTGTGAGCTTGCTCAATTTCCAGCTTATAACCTGTTATGTTGAGCAGACTTGGGAAGAGCTCGTCTAGGAATTTCACCATATCTCTGTCTTCCTCACGCTCAGGAATTCCAACACTTTGGACGTTGTTTCGTCAATTACGATTCTCCAAATCCTCCAGTTTTTCCCAAACGCATTCCAAATCTCCCTTGGTCGCTAGCAGATTAGCAGCTAATTCCCTCTCCAATGACTCCAGATAATCGATCCGTTTCTCAACGTCCGACAATCTTGTAACCAATCCAGAGAATTTCATCTCCATGTAAGTGATCGATCGACGTATCACAGCAAGATCCTCCAAGTCTGCAATGACCTTCACCAGCATTGCCGACACGTTCATTAATTCATGCTGGATTTCTTTCAGTTCACTCTCCGAATTGAGTCCGGGGCTTCTGGCCTGCAGCTGCGGGGAATCAGCTTGAGCATGTAAGTGTCTTTTAATGTCTCCAGAGCCCGAGGATTTAGAATTTTTTGACATATTGTCTTCCTAGAACAGTTAAGAATCAGGATGTATCAAATCTCACCAGTTTATGACACAAATAGTAATAAAATTAGCAAAGTGTGCAGAGCTCGCCGCTAGACGGACTTTGTTAACTGTTGAAAGAAACACATCTTGCTGCTTTTCAGTGTCTCGCGTCATGAGCATGCTGTTTTTAAAGCTGAAGTGTGTAGATTTTTCAATGTTAAAAATACTTTCTCCTATCCCAGCTTAATGTGCGGAGACAAATGATTCAGTATTGAAATCTGATTGACAATCAGCTTGCATACTCAGTCTTTGTCTAGCATTTAATATATAATTACCTCAGTAGTTTGCATGTAAGCTTGTCTCACTGCAGTGCGCTACAAGCGTTTTCTCTCTGAAACCCTCCTCCTCCAAAGCACCACCAGTCTAGATTGCGCCTATGCCTAATTGTGCAGCAGCGCCATGTACTAAATGCTTGATGCAGTATGTCTTATGTGTGTCCAATTGTACCGCAGCAGCAGTAGAATGATCAGATTTAGTTAACCAAGATCAAACCTACCAACTTGTCATATCCATTATAGCAACTTAAAGCAATATTCCAGGTTCAATACAAGTTAAGCTCAATCGACAGCATTTGTGGCAAAATGTTGATTACCACAAAAATTTATTTTGACTCGTCCCTTCTTAAAAAACAAACATTGAGGTTACAGTGAGGCACTTACAATGGAAGTGAATGGGGTCAATATGTAAATGTTAAAATACTGTTTTAAAAGTATAGCCACAAGACGTAAACATTATACGTTAACATGATTTACTGTAAGTGTGATAAAACTGCTTACTAACCTTTTCTGTTAAAATTATATAAAATTTTGCAGCACCTTAAATCCTGAAAAGGACCGTACTGTAAAACTGATGATTTAAAAAACTTTACAGCTCAAATAATACACAAGTTTTAACAGGATAATTAATGTAAGTGCTTTTATAAAATGATAAGCTTCACATTTCTGCCTTTAAACCCTCCACAAATCAGCCAGATTCACTTCTATTGAAAGTGCCTCACTGTGCATTTTTTAAAGAATGAATGGAAATATGTTTTGTGGTTATGCCAAATCAAATCAAAATCAAATCAAATCACTTTATTGTCACACAGCCATATACACAAGTGCAATGGTGTGTGAAATTCTTGGGTGCAGTTCCGATCAACATAGCAGTCGTGACAGTGATGAGACATATACCAATTTACAATAACATCAAATTAACACAGCACAATTTAAACATCTGATATACACATAATTACACTCAACAATATACAAATAATAACATACACTGTACAGTATACAATACGCACTATATAGATACACATTAATCAATAAAAATAAAAAATATATAAAAAAGTATATATGGAATGTACAATATTGTACTGTATTGACATTCAGGCTGTCGGTTGATAGTCAGTTGTTAAGAGAGAATATAATATAATAACAATATAATTTATGACAGTTCGGTGTGAGATATAAGAGTAAGGGTAATAAAGTGCAGTTCTGATGTATTTTGATCGTGGGAGATCAAGAGTTCAGAAGTCTGATTGCTTGGGGAAGAAGCTGTCATGGAGTCGGCTGGTGCGGGTCCTGATGCTGCGATACCGCCTACCTGATGGTAGCAGTGAGAACAGCCCATGGCTCGGGTGGCTGGAGTCTCTGATGATCCTCCGAGCTTTTTTCACACACCGCCTGGTATATATGTCCTGGAGGGAGGGAAGCTGACCTCCGATGATGTGTCTGGCAGTTCACACCATCCTTTGCAGTGCTTTGCGGATGTGGGCGGTGCTATTGCCATACCAGGTGGAGATGCAGCCAGTCAAGATGCTCTCTACAGTGCAGGTGTAGAACCGTGTGAGGATGTGGCGGTTCATTCCAAACTTCCTCAGCCGTCTCAGGAAGAAGAGGCGCTGATGAGCCTTCTTCACAACGACTTCAGTGTGGATGGACCATGTGAGTTCCTCAGTGATGTGGACACCCAGGAACTTGAAGCTGCTGACTCTCTCCACCGGTGCTCCATTGATGGTGATGGGACTGTGTTCTCTGTCTTTTCTTCTGAAGTCCACCACAAGCTCCTTTGTCTTACTGACGTTGAGGGAGAGGTTGTGCTCCTGACACCAGTGTGTCAGAGTGTGCACCTCCTCTCTGTAGGCTGTTTCATCATTGTCAGTGATCAGACCTACCACCGTCGTGTCATCAGCAAACTTAATGATGGCATTGGAGCTATGTGTTGCCACACAGTCATGTGTGTACAAGGAATACAGTAGTGGGCTGAGAACACAGCCCTGTGGGGCTCCAGTGTTGAGGGTCAGTGATGAGGAGATGTTGCTGCATATTCTAACCACCTGGCGTCTGCTTGACAGGAAGTCCAGGATCCAGCTGCACAGCAAGCTGTTTAGGCCCAGAGCCCTGAGTTTCTCATCAAGCTTGGAGGGCACTATGGTGTTGAATGCTGAGCTGTAGTCTACAAACAACATTCTCACATAAGTGTTCTTTTTTTCCAGGTGGGAGAGAGCAGTGTGTATTGTAGATGCAATGGCATCATCAGTGGAGCGGTTGTTGCGGTAAGCAAACTGCAAAGGGTCAAAAGAGAGAGGCAGCACAGAGCAGATGTAATCTCTGATTAGTCTCTCAAAGCATTTGCTGATGATGGGGGTCAGAGCAACAGGATGCCAGTCATTTAAGCAAGTTATTTTGGATTGCTTTGGGACAGGCACAATGGTGGATGTTTTAAAGCATGTGGGGACTACAGACAAAGAGAGGGAAAGGTTGAAAATGTCCGTAAAAACACCAGCCAGCTGGTTCGCGCACGCTCTGATGACGCGGCCCGGAATGCCGTCTGGGCCCGTGGCTTTGCGGATATTCACCCGTCGGAAGGATCGGGTTACATCCGCTACAGAGACGGAGAGTGAACTAACCTCTGTAGCTTCAGCCGCGAGAGCTCTCTCCGCGAGGGTGGTGTTATTTCCATCAAAATGAGCATAAAATGTATTTAGCTCATCCGGGAGAGAGGCAGTGGTGTTCATGGTGGAGTTTTTATTCCCTTTAAAGTCTGTGATGATGTTAATTCCCTGCCACATGCTTCTAGAGTTGGTGGTGTTAAACTGTCCTTCAATCTTGCACCTGTACTGGCGTTTTGCGGTTCTGATAGTTTTTCGGAGGGCATAACTGGCTTGTTTATGCTCCTCCGCATTCCCGGAGTTAAAAGCAGAGGTCCGCACATTAAGTGCCGTGCGAACATCGTTATTTATCCATGGTTTCTGATTCGGATAGATCCGTATTGTTCTGGTCAGAACGACGTCCTCCATGCACTTTTTGATGAAACGCATTACGCTATCAGCGTAAAGCTCGATGTCGTCATCAGAGGCGGACTGGAACATCTCCCAGTCTGTGTGATCAAAACAGTCTTGTAGCATGGAATCTGATTGGTCCGACCAACACTGGATCGTTCTGAGGGTGGGTGCTTCCTGTTTCAGTTTCTGCCTTTAAGCGGGCAGAAGCAGAATGGAAGAGTGGTCCGATTTGCCAAATGGTGGGCGGGGGAGGGATTTGTAGCCATCCCGGAAGGGAGAGTAGCAATGGTCCAAAACCCGGTCCCCTCGTGTGTTGAAACTAATGTGCTGGTGGTATTTTGGTGCGACTGATTTTAAACTGGCTTTATTAAAGTCCCCGGTCACAATGAGCGGGCCTCAGGGTGCGCGGTTTCCTGCTCACTTATACTCCCATATAGTTCCTTGAGTACCCGGTCTGTGTCGGCTTGTGGGGGAATGTACACAGCTGTGATAATGACCGCTGTGAATTCCCTCAGTAGCCAGAATGGTCGACACAGAAGCATAAGAAATTCCAGATCAGGAGAGCAGAAAGACTTGATAGAATGTACATTCCTCTGATCACACCAGGATTTGTTGATCATAAAACATACACCACCTCCTCTAGTTTTACCTGAGAGGTCTTTCACTCTGTCCGCTCGGTGCACAGAGAACCCCGCGGGTTCAATGGCTGAGTCTGGAATCTCCGCAGACATCCAAGTTTCCGTAAGGCAGATAATGCAGCAGTCCCTTGTATCTCATTGGAAAGAGATCCGCGCTTTCAGCTCGCAGAGCTTGTTATCCAGACACTGAACATTTGCCAGTAGAATAGTGGGTAGCGGGGGTCGATTTGCGCGGCGTCTTACTCTGATGAGAACGCTGGCTCTGTTTCCCCTTTTCATTTTGCGTTTCCGCGGCCGTGCAGCCCAGATAAAGGGCTCCGCTTGCATGTTTGTAAACAGCAGGTCGGCATTGAGAAATTTGAAGTCCAGTTTACGGTGAGAAATTGCTGAACCAATGTCCAAAAGTGTTTGTCTGTCGCAGACAATAAGGCAGACAACATCCAAGACAAAAAACATAAGAATTGTGAACAAAACAAACAAAACACTACTATGTTGTGTCGGAGCTCGCAACGCAGCAGCCATACTCGGCGCCATCCGGTTATCTTAGGCCACAACATTGTGCCACAAATGCTGTTGATTGAGCTTAAGTTGTAAGCTGAACCTGGAATATTCCTTTAAATGTAATCATAGAGTTGTCATAACTGAACTATAAATAAGCTGTTTTGCGTTTTTTAACGTGTAAATAGCCCCTGAGTGTTGTAAAACACAAATTATTTATAAACTTAGCAACTACTGTAATACGGTCTGAATTTTACATTATGTTCATATTAAACGTCTGCTTTTCTATAGTTCATGGCACCTCCAGGATGGACTGATGGGATGGACCGAGAGCAGATCATGCCGTTTTTGCAGATGTTTTTTCCTGATGTAAGAGAATACATTTTTCAATGCATATCTATCAGGGTCCATATACATTTTTTGTGTTCATTTTATTTATTAGTAATAAGAGGTAGCTGAACCAAATGAGCCGAATGGTTTCTTAGGCTGGTTAATTGCCTTTTTTAATGAATGAAAGCCACTTACAGAGTTTTAGGAGTGTCAGAAGTTTTTGCCACATGCCTGCTTTGCCTGAAGAGCCAATTGGATTTTTGACAAACAAACGAGAAAAGAAGCATCATAGCCATAATCTTTACTCATCAGTGTAAAGTAATGTTTATTATCAGATTAATACATTTTTATTACAAATTGTTGATAGGGTATGCTGCAAACAGCACATTTTCATTACTTAATTATTCAGTGTAATGCTTTTGGTTAAAAGAATGTATATGTATTTTTCTTTTTTCTTCTTTCCTTCCTTTTAGCTTCAGGATCAGTCAACTGTTGAAGTTGTGTTAAATGAGTATCTTGGCTCATCCAGTGACAGGATCAAAATCCGAAATGGTTTTAGAGAGATGTTGGGGGACTTTTTTTTCAACATACCAGCTCGCATAATAGCAAATTACCACAGAGGTGAAAGTTTTCGTCTGTTTGTTCATTTTGTTGGATAATGCTGTTTGCTTTCTGTTGCATCATAAAGATAATTGTGACAGTTAATTTATGATTTTTTCCCCCTTGTTAGATGCTGGTGCACCAGTATACATGTATGAATTCCAGCATCCTCCCAGTATACTTCAAAAGCAAAGACCAAGTTTTGTTGGAAGTGATCATGGAGATGAAATTGTATTTGTTTTTGGTTACTGCTTTGCAAATGGGCATATTAAGCTGGAAGGTACATTCCAAATGAGATTAGGAAACATACAAGGTTTTTAATATTGATATATTAAGGAAGTGCCCAGTTTAAGATCTCAAACTTTGTCAGAGTAATTAGACATTCTTTATAAAGTGACAATCAGTGTTTTTGTTTTTTCTGTTTGGTAATTCAGGTGAATTGACAGAGAAAGAAAATGAACTTTGTAGAACTGTCATGGATCATTGGGGGAACTTTGCTCGCACTGGGTCAGTGATTCTTACCACACCAGTGATAAACCAATCCCCAATGGTTAGTGTATATCCTCTTCATCATAACCTATGTTTGGGTTTTTTGTAACTGACGGCAGGTCTCCAAATGGTCAGGGCCTCACAACATGGCCTGAATATGGTGCTGAGGCTGAGTATCTCGGTATTGGACTGAAACAAAAACCTGGTAAAAACCTGAAGGGAAAACACTTTACTTTCATGACCCAAACCCTTAAACGGATCATAAAGGAGCGAAAGGAAGGCAAGTTATTAGTGAAGATTTGGCTACTGAGACTTTTTTAAAACAATTCAGTTTACCATAAAACCATAATTGATACATTAAGTACATTTTCAAAACTGAGTCATGTTTACGCTCTCACTTTAACAGACCTTATGTTATCCATTCAATCTTTCTGACAGGACCTGTAGTGCAAACCAAATTAGGAAGTCTAAGAGGTGCCTTCCTCACAGTGAAGGGCAAGGAAACACTTGTCAGTAGTTACCTATCTGTACCATTCGCAAAGCCACCTGTGGGGCCCCTGAGACTGGCTCCACCCCAACCTGCTGAGAAATGGCACGGAGTGAGAGATGCCACAAAACAGCCACCCATGTAATAATTCGTAGGATGTTTTAAACACTCTTACTCTCACTCTTAAACACCTCATTGAAGTTGTCAGGTTATATATAATATAGAGAAAGAGTATATTTAACTTTTTTGTTTTATTCAGTGGTCAAATATGAGATTTTAAGAGCTCAAGACAAACTGCTTTATAAAGTCAGTGTCTCACTAGCTGATTTTTCTTCCGATTTTCAGTCATAAGCCTCATTTATAAGCTGGCCAGTCAGAGAAAGTCAAACATGGCTGGGTCTAAAGGGGGCACTTGTGCCCCCCAGTTGGGGACCCCTCAGTCAGACGAAAAGAGAACCTATTGCCCACCTTAAAGGCCAAAATGCCCTCCCAAAAATCGCATCATAGTAACTAGTAATGGTAACTCAACTTCCGCTGTGTTTGAAAAAATTGGAAACAATGATTGTTCGCCATAGTGATTCTTTAACCAGGATCATTTAAACTGACTAAAAAATAAAAATAAATAAGAAAGCAGAGACAGAACATTCTGTTTTTGTATTCTTTCTCCCACAGAAGCTGTGCATGGATGTGCATTTTTAAGGCAAGCTCCATAGAAACATAATATACAGTACATTAAAATGGAAAATTACTCCACAAATCACATTTCAGTCACATCCTAATTTATTCTTTTGTAATTGTTCATGTTCGCATGGTGCTTCTGTTCTTAATTCGATAAGCTTAACGTGACAGTGAATTGAAGAAAGAAATTCAGAGGCAGTTGTCAGTGACACAGTCAGGGTGGGTGACAGACCTCAAAATGAAGAGAGCAAATTTTAAGCAAAATAGTTGGTAGGTTGGGAAACTGACTAAAATCGGCTAAAATCGAGTTGTTTTGAGTTGGCTAATGAGACACCACCTTAAGTTGTAGACATTCCCACTTTCAAATGGTACATTTTTTTTTGTTTAGGTGTATTCAGGACAGGCAGGTGACTGTGAATGAACTGGAGTTTCTCTCTATGAACTTGGAGGTGCCAAAAGTGTCAGAGGATTGCTTGTATCTCAACATCTACACTCCATCCAAACCTGGTGAAGATGCCAAGTTACCAGTAAGTTAAAAACACTGAGAATAACTAAGGCCAACAATGCCTGGAAGTTTCCAAATAGCAAGTGTCCGAGAAGCTTTCCATGTATTTTTCAGGTTATGGTTTGGATCCATGGTGGAGGACTAAGTTATGGTTCAGCCTCAATTTATGACGGATCAGTCCTGTCAGCGTATCAGAATGTGGTCGTGGTGATAATTCAGTACAGATTGGGTCTGCTAGGATTCCTCAGGTAAGTCTCAAACAAACATCTTTAATGGAAGTTTAATGATTAATTTCACCAATACAGTAATGAAACCAACTGCCATATTACCATTTTGTGCAAAACATGATCCTATGTTAATGACCAAAAAGCATGTGACATGTTTTAACTAATTTAAAACCATTTAACACATTTTATTCTTTTTATTCTAGAATTATTATACATGCAGTTTTATGTCCTTAAAGTATTACTTGAGAGACTCAACATACTTTGTGTGTGTGTGTGTCAAAGGACACAAAAATATGACCATGCTTTATTTCTACTCTAAATATAGCCATAAATGATAATCAATTAAAAAATCAGTTTATGGTAATGTTTTAATAATTGTTTCTGGTGTCTATTACAATGGACATTGGTTCTGAATTATGCCATATTTGATTTTATTTGTGTTGTTCAAAAAGTATCAATGTGAGATAAGACACTCATAGTTTTAACATGAGAAAAAACTTATGGTGACCAACTGACCATGTTACAGCACCTATATGTTATACACTTTCCCATATATACAGCATATGCTACATAATGTGTGGCATGGTGGTATGTACTGTATGATAATATTATGTAAAAATATACAACCCCCAAAGTCAATCATTTGTGGAGCATCCTTTATCCTTAATAACAGCAAAAAATGATTCAGGTAAGTGTTCTCAGGCTTCGGACACCTCTCTATTAGAGTTCTTACACATTTCTCATGAGCAAAAGCTTCCAGCTCATTGACATTCTTTGGTTTCTGTGCTGCCACTGCTTCCTTGAAATCCCAACAAAGGTTTGCAATGGGATTTTAATGATGGACTGAAAGGGCCATTTAAGGACATTCCACGACCAATCCCTGAACCAGATTTTGGACAACTTGGATGTATCCTTGGTGTTATTATCTTGCTGGAAAGCCCAGTGATCACCGAGCTTCAATTTACACACTGAAGACATCACATTTTTCATGTCAAAATGGCCTAATACCTGAAAGAATCCATGGTGTCAGTCACATAGTCAGGATAGCCGTTTCTTGCAGCCGCAAAACACCCCAAAACAGGACTGACCCACCTCAATGCTTGACTGTGGGGATGGTGTTGTTCTTGTCATCACCTTGTCATCTTACTCCAGACATACTGCTGACCCATGGGTCTAAAACTCATTTTCAGTTTAGTGTCATATGTCTGTAAAACCTTCTTCCAGGACTCCACAGTTCTTTCCTAATTACTTCTTGAATATTCAAGTCAACATTTTCCTTGGTGAGGTTTTGCTTTCTTCCACACCCCAAGAAGGTTGCTGTTGTACCATATTTAAAGTGCACCTATTATGATTTTTAAACTTTCCAAATTTTGTTTTAAAGGTCTCATACAATAGATTTACATGCATCCAAGGTCAAAAAACACTTTAATTTGCTCATAATTTAAATTGCAGCATTGCCTTTTTTCCCAGTGTCAAAAACGACTCCTTCAATGATCCGTTCTAAAGGATTCATTCTAAACTCCTCCTTTCAGAGAGCCTACTCTGCTCTGATTGGTCAGATGTCCCAGTCTGTTGTGATAGGTCTACCACTTACAGCGCATGTCAGAAAGGAAACGGCCACTACCATATCCGTGTTTCAGCTCCGTCTGAAAAAATGTCTGTTTTACCTTACCAATTTGAGCCCGAGTCCGATAGTGATACAGTTGTGCTCAAAAGTTTGCATACCCTGGCAGAAATTGTGAAATTTTGGCATTTATTCTGAAAATAAGACTGATCATGCAAAATCAATTTAAGGATAGTGATCATATGAAGCCATTTATCATCACATAGATGTTTGGCTCCTTTTTAAATCATAATGATAACAGAAATCACCCAAATGCCCCTGATCAAAAGTTTACATACCCTTGAATGTTTGGCCTTGTTACAGACACACAAGGTGACACACACAGGTTTAAATGGCAATTAAAGGTTAATTCCCACACCTGTGGCTTTTTAAATTGCAATTAGTGCCTGTGTATAAATAGTCAATGAGTTTGTTAGCTCTCACGTGGATGCACTGAGCAGGCTAGATACTGAGCCATGGGGAGCAGAAAAGAACTGTCAAAAGACCTGCGTAACAAGGTAATGGAACTTTATAAAGATGGAAAAGGATTTAAAAAGATATCCAAAGCCTTGAAAATGACAGTCAGTACTGTTCAATCACTTATTAAGAAGTAGTAAATTCGGGGATCTCTTGATACCAAGCCACGGTCAGGTAGACCAAGAAAGATTTCAGCCACAACTGCCAGAAGAATTGTTCGGGATACAAAGAAAAATCCACAGGTAACCTCAGGAGAAATACAGGCTGCTCTGGAAAAAGATGGTGTGGTTGTTTCAAGAAGCACAATACGACGATACTTGAACAAAAATGAGCTGCATGGTCGAGTTGCCAGAAAGAAGGCTTTACTGCGCCAATGCCACAAAAAAGCCTGGTTACAATATGCCCGACAACACCTTGACACGCCTCACAGCTTCTGGCACACTGTAATTTGGAGTGATGAGACCAAAAAGAGCTTGTTTGGGGTCAACAAGGCCTATAGTGAAAAGATAATCATCCCCACTGTGAAGCATGGTGGTAGTTCACTGATGTTTTGGGGATGTGTGAGCTTTAAAGGCACGGGGAATCTTGTGAAAATTGATGGCAAGATGAATGCAGCATGTCATCAGAAAATACTGGCAGACAATTTGCATTCTTCTGCACGAAAGCTGCACATGGGACGCTCTTGGACTTTCCAGCATGACAATGACCCTACGCACAAGGCCAATTTGACCCTCCAGTGGTTACAGCAGAAAAAGGTGAAGGTTCTGGATTGGTCATCACAGTCTCCTGACCTTAATATCATCGAGCCACTCTGGGGAGATCTCAAAAGTGCGGTTCATGCAAGACGACCAAAGACTTTGCATGACCTGGAGGCATTTTGCCAAGACGAATGGGCAGCTATACCACCTGCAAGAATTTGGGGCCTCATAGACAACTATTACAAAAGACTGCACGCTGTCATTGATGCTAAAGTGGGCAATACACAGTATTAAGAACTAAGGGTATGCAGACTTTTGAATAGGGGTCATTTCATTTTTTTATTTTTTGCCATGTTTGGTTTATTATTGTGCCATTCTGTTATAACCTACAGTTGAATATGAATCCCATAAGAAATAAAAGAAATGTGTTTTGCCTGCTCACTCATGTTTTCTTTAAAAATGGTACATATATTAACAATTCTCCAAGGGTATGCAAACTTTTGAGCACAACTGTACATCGGAAGATCAACCCGAACCACCATCGCAAGCACGACAAGAACAGGACGTTTATCAGTGGTAAGTTTATATGTAGATTGACAATAACGTGAGTCAGCCGGTTAGCGGAGGCTAACAGGCTAACAGCGTGCACTGGCTGTACATGTAAACAGACCAGAGGCAGATTTTTTGGTACCAAATTACGTAGGTTAATACAGGAAGAAAGTCTGGAATTACTAACGACTCGTTTCAGGTGTTCAGAATCGGTTCTTTCTTTTGGTTGTCAATAACTCCATATTTTGTGTACTTTGATTTTTGAAACTTTGCAGACTTTTTTACATTCACAAACGGCTATATAACACACTACATGAAAGGTAATATTTGAAAAACCATAAAAGGTGCTCTTTAAAAAATGTATGAATGGTGCTGCCAACTTTGTCTATTGGAAATTGAAGTGCCTTGGAAATGTACTTTTAGCCATGGCCTTTCTTGTGTAATGAAATAATCTCCTCTATTAGCTTTTGAGACAGCTTATTTTTAATTGCATTTTTGCATAGAAATACATTTTTGCTTACAATGCTAAACTTAAATTTTAAAACTTAAATAAGTACCATTGCAGATTGATGACTTAATTTTGTTTTGAAATAATTACTTGTGTAGCCTTACATATTTAAGAAACAGATACATGCAATAGGGGTTGAATAATTATGACATGGCTGTATTTTTAAAAAATCCTGCTATTTAGAAACATTATGTTATATATTCACACTATGACTTTGAATGTGTCACTCAAATGATATAGATGTAAAGTTTAAAAATTCTGGGTCATCAGAAAAGCTTACCTTTGTAAATCCTTCCTGTCTTGGGGGGGTTGAATAATTTTGATTGCAACTGTATAGGTTATGAATTACACTGTAATTGCGCAGTGGCCTTAATTTTCTGTTGCTTTATCCCACATATTCAGTCCAACCTGGAGCAAATATTGTGTTTCTGTTTTTAATTACAAATTTAGATTTGTGAACATTTCATTTTCTTATTTCAGTACAGGAGATGAACATGCACCAGGAAACTATGGTCTTCTGGATCAGGTAGCAGCACTCCAGTGGGTCCATGAGAACATCCACAGCTTCGGTGGAGATCCTGGATCAGTGACTATCTTTGGAGAATCTGCGGGAGGAATAAGTGTTTCCTTGCTGGTAGGCATCTTCATTTACATTTTCATAGAAATAAAGTATATTTCTGAATAAGTCCAAAGTGATGGGATAACCAGCTCATCCGGTTGCAGAAGGGAGTGTTCAGAAACAGTCCACAATTATTTTTGCAGTTCCGTTTGATGATGATAGCAGTGCAGAAATGAAATACTTCTGCTTTATTTTGCTGAGTGTGTAATTGAGTCACTTCCTTTTTTAATTTTGTCTTCAAGGTTCTCTCCCCACTGGCTTCTGGTCTGTTCCATCGAGCTATAGCAGAAAGTGGTACTGCTGTTTGGGATGGTCTTGAGATGGCCAATCCTTTACCATTAGCTCAGGTATCATATCTTTCCATATTTTTCCTCATATTTTCCTTTGATATTTCAATTGATTAAACTAAGTCCTCACACATCTTAATTTCAGCATGTAGCCAAATCATCAAACTGTGACTTTAGTAGTTCCTCAAAGATTGTTGACTGCATTACGAGCTGGTCTGAAGAGGAAGCTGTGAAATATTCCAAACAGGTGAAATCTTTTCATAGCAAGAAAAAGTCACATTCATAAAACAACAATGTGGTTTGATTTGGTTTTTATGTTTACTGCACTTTGTATGATGTTAATAGATAAATGAAAATTATTCATGCCATTATTTTTGAAAACACCCTCACTTTACAACATTCTTCACAACTGCCTAAAACGTTTGTGCAGTGCTGTATTTATATTTATAAAGTAAGAAATCTGCTCATTCAGTGTCTATGGGGTCACTGATTCTTGAGATAAGGGACAAAACATCTTACATACAAAAGTCATCTTTGTTAAAAATCAAGAAATTCATAATAATAATACTGAAAAAGTTAAATCTAAAGGAAATGTGTATACTCAGAGCATTTATTACTTATCTTTTTAAATAATTTCATTATAATTTTTAAAAAATGCATTCTCTATACTTGGAAGCATGTGTAACTTAACCTTTCCTCAGAAAGAGGTCACAATGTTAAACTGCCAAACAAAGTGTTTAAAAATGCAACAAATTCATAAAAATAGGGACCTGTAAGATATCAAACAATACATAAAGTAAACTTTAAATGATATTTTCCATAAACAACTGCCTATTGTGTCAACGCTGTCAGATTTTTTTAGAATCCTGAATAAATCAGACAATGTCATGATCAGCTATACTGTAACTCTGAGTACCCCTTTCCCACTTCCAGTAGAACACGTGGTCTGGTAAGTTTTATAATTTTTATATTTTAAACAATCAATGTTTAAATCTCTGTAGTCACAGCTTCATCATGTCAACTCCGTCATTCCTATTATGATCATTTATTTTAATAATTGTGGAATAATTTTGGCATTTTAGTTTAGGTTATCAAGGCAGCTTCAACTGAGGAAAACAACTAAATGACAGCAGAGTATAACACATGTTTAAGATGGAAAAATATTATAACTCCGTCAGAATTTTCAGAATAGTGTGAAAATAGAAAAAAAATTATAGAATGTATTTTAACATTTAAAAAACTAAAATTCTTTATTGAACGGCATTATTAGATAATTAAAGACTTTACACTTTATTGGATGGATAAAAATAACATGCTTTTTAGTGTGTCGGACAGAGCTGACAAATTACAGTAAGATGCAGGTTATGAAGTGAATAAATGTCAATTTTCAGAAAAAGTGTTTTTATAAAAACCTGTTCCCTTACATGGTTTGTTAGCTGAGACCTTTGTCTACAAATATATCCATTTCAAATTAATTTAGTATTAAAAAACAAAAACTAAGATTTAAAAAACATTTTGTCCCTTATCTCAAGAATCAGTGGATTATATTTGCTTTGATTCATATTGCCAATAGCTTTTAACTGTGTGATGTTTATATCCTCATTATAGTACAGGATGATGTACTTCAGAGTTGCAGTGGATTCATATTTCCTTCCCAAGTCCATAAATGAGATCATTCAGAACCAAGAATTCAGTAAAGTTCCTCTCATAACTGGAATTACTGATGATGAGTTTGGCTTTTTGTTGCCCAGTGTGAGTAAATATTTATCAAGAATTGTCAATATATATTACATTAATATATTGTCAAGAATTCTTTTTCAGTTTGAGTTTGAATAGGCTTTTCCCATTTGAACATTACGTCAGTGTAAATCTATGGGATTTTGAGGGATGCTGTGTGAAAACCGTTAATCCGGTCAGTTAGAAAAGTCATTGCAACCTGAGTCAGAACAGGATGAAGGTGTGTGCCAAGTTTGGTGGATGTAGCTTGATAGCTCTAGGAGGACTTGCAGTCAGAAATTTTGGAAAAACCCTAAACCATGTCTGTAGAGAAACTATGTTGGCTTTGTCAAGCCAACACAATGACACTCCAAACAGCTGTTTTTATGTGAACATAAATCTTGAACAGTAGTATCATAATTGATACTACACTAAAATGTCAGCGTGGAACAACTGTCCTGAGATTGTCATTAAGGAAAAAGTTCTAATGTAGGGCCCTATTTTAAGAGCATTAGCGCTAAGAGCAGCGCTATGCCATAGGTCATATGCGCAAAGTCAGTGGGCATGGCCATGAAGTTGGTATTTCTGTTCAAGCATGCGCTTAGTCTAGGCACATGTAGGTTTGGTGAAATTTCGCACGCAAAGCGCTTATGGGCTGGGTCGAGTGCAATTAAATTCTGAGGTTCTTCTCTGGTTATTCCACCATCTGCGTCTTATTATAGACACTGGCGGCAAAAGTTTGGAATAATGTACAGATTTTGCTGTTTCAGGAGGAAATTGGTACTTTAATTCACCAAAGTGGCATTTAACTGATCACGAAGTATAGTCAGGACATTACTGATGTAAAAAAACAGCACCATCACTATTTGAAAAAAGTCATTTTTGATCAAATCTAGACAGGCCCCATTTCCAGCAGCCATCACTCCAACACCTTATCCTTGAGTAATCATGCTAAATTGCTAATTTGGTACTAGAAAATCACTTGTCATTATACCAAACACAGCTGAAAGCTATTTGGTTCATTAAATGAAGCTTAACATTGTCTTTGTGTTTGTTTTTGAGTTGCCACAATATGCAATAGACTGGCATGTCTTAAGGTCAATATTAGATCAAAAATGGCAAAAAAAGAAACAGCTTTCTCTAGAAACTCATCAGTCAAACATTGTTTTGAGGAATACAAAGGTGTACACAACAGTCTTCAAAGACAAAGGACAACTGGCTCTAAACAAGGACAGAAAGAGGTGTGGAAGGCCAGATGTACAACTAAACAAGAGGATAAGTACATCAGAGTCTCTAGTTTGAGAAATAGACGCCTCACATGTCCTCAGCTGACAGCTTCATTGAATTCTACCTGCTCAACACCAGTTTCATGTACAACAATAAAGAGAAGACTCAGGGGTGCAGGCCTTATGGGAAGAATTTTCAAGTGAATTCAAGTCGTTTTTATTTGTATAGCGCCTTTCACAACACATCGTTTCAAAGCAGCTTTACAGTAGATCATGCATTAACAGAAAATTGAACTGTAATATCAATAATGTCTTAGAGTCATCATTGTGTAGTTTGATAAAATACGATTGTGAATTGTGTTAAAAAAAATAAGTAATTAAATAATTTTTGTATTTAGAACCCCAGTGAGCAAGCCGAAGGCGACTGTGGCAAGGAACACAAAGCTCCATAAGATGTTGGTTAATGGATAAAAATAACCTTGGGAGAAACCAGGCTCACTGTGGGGGCCAGTTCCCCTCTGGTTAACATCATGAATATAATGCCAATATTACTTATGTATAGTGTAAGTCATGGTTTAAAATTATTAAACTAAGTAAGGGTCAGTGTTTAAACAAAGATTTTGTATGAACTGTAAGATTAATGACTAATGTCTTTGAAGTCCATCCTGGATTAACTGCAGAAGTTCACATAGATGCTGATGAAGGGTTTTGTTGGCAATTAATTGATAGTCTATGTATTTCATTTCAAGAGTGTAGTCCATCATTAGACCGAGGTGATGTAGGCAGAGATCAGTTAGGTACATCGCAGTTCAACCTGGCCGGTAATTTCGGTGAGGTCTATCCTAAGTCCAAGGTTCAGGCAGTGGCATATGAAGTATCTGATGTCTTACAGTTGGAGTTGGCATCAGTTCATCCTCTGAAGTCCATTGTAATAGACTGAAGTGATGTTTTGCTGACACCGGCTGCTATTAGTCATCATCACTCAGCAACACGTAGCAGTGGAGTCCAACACGAAGCAGGAATGGAGCTGGATCCAGCCGGTTCTGGTGACCTCAGGATAGGAATCCCGAGGTTGAGACAGGGAAACAAATATAATAATATTAGCACAGATGCCATTCAGTTTATTGCAGAGTGATAGATCACGATCAATGTTTCTGGTTCCAGCAGACCTAACTAAAGCAGCCTAATTGTGAGTTGAAGTATAAATTAGGTGTATGCCTGGCTAAATAGATGAGTCTTTAGTCTAGACTTAAACTGAGCGAGTGTGTCTGCATCTCGAACAGTGTTAGGGAGACTATTCCATAGTTTAGGAGCCAAATATAAAAAGGATCTACCTCCTTTTGTGGATTTTTGATATTCTAGGAACTAATTGCACAGAAAAGCCACTTTTGAAACAGAAAAACAAATAGGAAAGGTTAGAGTGTGCCGAGTATGGCTGCTGCGTTGCGAGCTCCGACACAACTTAGCAATGGTTTGTTTGTTTGTTTTGTTTACAATTCTTATGTTTCTTGTCTTGGATGTTGCCTGCCTTATTGTCTACGACAGACAAACACTTTTGGACATTGGCTCAGCGATCTCACACCGTAAACCGGACTTCACATTCCTCAATGCCGACCCGCTGTTTACAAACACGCAAGCGGAGCCCTTTGTCTGGGCAGCACGGCCGCGGAAACGCAGGAGGAAAAGGGGAAACAGAGCCGGCGTTCTCATCAGAGTAAGACGCCGCGCAAATCGACCCCCGCTACCCACTATTCTACTGGCAAATGTTCAGTCTCTGGATAACAAGCTCTGCGAGCTGAAAGCGCGGATCTCTTTCCAACGAGAGACGAGGGACTGCTGCGTTATCTGCCTTACGGAAACTTGGATGTCTGCGGAGATTCCAGACTCAGCCATTGAACCCGCGGGGTTCTCCATGCTCCGAGCGGACAGAGCGAAAGACCTCTCAGGTAAAACTAGAGGAGGTGGTGTATGTTTTATGATCAACAAATCCTGGTGTGATCAGAGGAACATACATTCTATCAAGTCTTTCTGTTCTCCTGATCTGGAATTTCTTATGCTTCTGTGTCGACCATTCTGGCTACCGAGGGAATTCACAGCGGTCATTATCACTGCTGTGTACATCCCCCCACAAGCCGACACAGACCGGGCACTCAAGGAACTGTATGGGAGTATAAGTGAGCAGGAAACCGCGCACCCTGAGGCCGCGTTCATTGTGACCGGGGACTTTAATAAAGCCAGTTTAAAATCAGTCGCACCAAAATATCACCAGCACATTAATTTCAACACACGAGGGGACCGGGTTTTGGACCATTGCTACTCTCCGTTCCGGGATGGCTACAAATCCCTCCCCCGCCCACCATTTGGAAAATCGGACCACTCTTCCATTCTGCTTCTGCCCGCTTACAGGCAGAAACTGAAACAGGAAGCACCCACCCTCAGAACGATCCAGTGCTGGTCGGACCAATCAGACTCTACGCTACAAGACTGTTTTGATCGCACGGACTGGGAGATGTTCCGGTCCGCCTCTGATGACGACATCGAGCTTTACGCTGATAGCGTAATGTGCTTCATCAGAACGTGTGTAGAGGAAGTGATTCCGACCAGAACTGTGCGAATCTATCCGAATCAGAAGCCGTGGATCAACAGCGATGTTCGCGCAGCACTTAATGTGCGGACCTCCGCTTTTAATTCCGGGAACGCGGAGGAGTATAAACAAGCCAGTTATGCCCTCCGAAAAACTATCAAAACAGCAAAACGCCAGTACAGGAGTAAGATTGAAGGACAGTTTAACACCACCAACTCTAGAAGCATGTGGCAGGGAATTAACATCATCACGGACTTTAAAGGGAATAAAAACTCCGCCATGAACACCGCTGCCTCTCTACCGGATGAGCTAAATACTTTTTATGCTCGTTTCGAGGGAAATAACACCGCCCTCGCGGAGAGAGCTCTCACGGCCGAAGCTACAGAGGTTAGTTCACTCTCCGTCTCTGTAGCGGATGTAACCCGATCATTCCGACGGGTGAATATCCGCAAAGCCGCGGGTCCAGACGGCATTCCGGGCCGCGTCATCAGAGCGTGCGCGAACCAGCTGGCTGGTGTTTTTACGGACATTTTCAACCTTTCCCTCTCTTTGTCTGTAGTCCCCACATGCTTTAAAACATCCACCATTGTGCCTGTTCCAAAACAATCGAAAATAACTTGTTTAAATGACTGGCGTCCTGTTGCTCTGACCCCCATCATCAGCAAATGTTTTGAGAGACTAATCAGAGATTACATCTGCTCTGTATTACCACTCAATCTTGACCCGCTGCAGTTTGCTTACCGTAACAACCGCTCCACTGATGATGCCATTGCATCTACAATACACACTGCTCTCTCCCACCTGGAAAAAAAGAACACTTATGTGAGAATGCTGTTTGTAGACTACAGCTCAGCATTCAACACCATAGTGCCCTCCAAGCTAGATGAGAAACTCCGGGCTCTGGGCTTAAACAGCTCGCTGTGCAGCTGGATCCTGGACTTCCTGTCAAGCAGACGCCAGGTGGTTAGAATAGGCAGCAACATCTCCTCATCACTGACCCTCAACACTGGAGCCCCTCAGGGCTGTGTTCTCAGCCCACTACTGTATTCCCTGTACACACATGACTGTGTGGCAACACATAACTCCAATGCCATCATTAAGTTTGCTGATGACACGACGGTGGTAGGTCTGATCACTGACAATGATGAAACAGCCTACAGAGAGGAGGTGCACACTCTGACACACTGGTGTCAGGAGCACAACCTCTCCCTCAATGTCAGTAAGACAAAGGAGCTTGTGGTGGACTTCAGGAGAAAAGACAGAGAACACAGTCCAATCACCATCAATGGAGCACCAGTGGAGAGAGTCAGCAGCTTCAAGTTCCTGGGTGTCCACATCACTGAGGAACTCACATGGTCCGTCCACACTGAAGTCGTTGTGAAGAAGGCTCATCAGCGCCTTTTCTTCCTGAGACGGCTGAGGAAGTTTGGAATGAACCGCCACATCCTCACACGGTTCTACACCTGCACTGTGGAGAGCATCCTGACTGGATTCAATATATGGAATAACCTAAAGAAACATCAAGATGTGATTCAAAAATACTTATTTATAAAAATTTAAAGTAAAAAGTATACATGCACAGGTGTTTGAGTGTAAGTAAAATATGTAATAACTTTGCACGAGATGGTTGTACCAACTGACATTTTAGTGTCAATGAATCGAAAACTTGACAGTGGTTTTTCAAAAAATCTAATCAATCTAAATAAAAAAAATTACATTTCAGAGAACTTGGCACATGTATTTTAAATGCAATTTTTAATCTTATTTAAAATGTCAGACATCTTTGTCATTGGCCCACAGTATATACACTCACAGACACTTTATTAGGTACACCTGTACATCTATTTATTCATGCGATTATCTAATCAGCCAATCATGTGGCAGCAGTGTAATGTATAAAATCATGCAGATCTCAGTGATTTAGACTATGGCATGATTGCTGGTGCCAGACGGGCTGGTTTGAGTATTTCTGTAACTGCTAATCTCCTGGGATTTTCACGTGCAACAGTCTCTAGAGTGTATAGAGAATGGTGCGAAAAACAAAAAACATCCAGCGAGCGGCAGTTCTGTGGACGAAAACGCCTTGTTGATGACAACAAACGCCTTGTTGATCTCCGAGGTCAACGGAGAATGGCCATACTTGTTCGAGCTGACGGAAGGGCTTCAGTAACTTAGATAACTCCTCTGTACAATTGTAGTGAGCAGAATAGCATCTCAGAATGCACAACACGTCGAACCTTGAGGCAGATGGGCTACAACAGCAGAAGATAATGGTGGGTTCCACTTCTGTCAACCAAGAACAGAAAACTGAGGTTGCAGTGGGCCAACCATTTGTGTACTTCAGCAGATATCCAGATTTGTCAGACCAGGCAATGTTTTTCCAATAGTCTACTGTCCAGTTTTGGTAAGCCTGTGCCCACTGCAACCTTAGTTTCCTGTTCTTAGCTGACAGTAGTGGTACCCGTAGGGGTCTTCTGCTGCTGTAGCCCATCCGCCTTAATGTTCGATGTGTTGTATGTTCAGAAATGCTTTTCTGTATAGCACTGTTGTAACGGGTGTCTATTTGGGTTCTGCTTGGACCAGTCTGGTCTAGAGACTGTTATGCATGAAAATCTCAGGAGATCAGCAGTAACAGAAATACTCAAACCAGCCTGTCTGGCACCAACAATCATGTCACGGTCCAAATCACTGAGATCACATTTTTTCCCTATTCTGATGGTTGATGTGAAAATTAACTGAAGCTCTTGACCCATATCTGCATGATTTTATACATTACACTGCTGCCACACGATTGGCTGATTAGATAATCGCATAAATAAATAGATGTACAGGTGTATCTACAGCTGAAGTCAGAAGTTTACATACACCTTAGCCAAATACATTTAAACTCAGTTTTTCACATTCACTGTCTTAGGTCAGTTAGGACCGCTAGTTTATTTTAAGAATGTGAAATGTCAGAATAATAGTAGAGAGAATTATTTATTTCAGCTTTTATTTCTTTCATCACAATCCCAGTGGGTCAGAAGTTTACATACACTTTGTTAGTATTTGGTAGCATTGCCTTTAAATTGATTAACTTGGGTCAAACATTTTGGGTAGCCTTCCACAAGCTTCTCACAAGAAGTTGCTGGAATTTTGGCCCATCCCTCCAGACAGAACTGGTGTAACTGAGTCTGGTTTGTAGGCCTCCTTGCTCACACATGCTTTTTCATTTCTGCCCACAAATTTTCTATCAGATTGAGGTCAGGGCTTTGTGATGGCCACTCCAGTACCTTGACTTTGTTGTCCTTAAGCCATTTTGCCACAACTTTGGAGGTATGCTTGGGGTCATTGTCCATTTGGAGGACCCATTTGCGACCGAGCTTTAACTTCCTGGCTGATGTTTTGAGATGTTGCTTCAAGATATCCACTTAATTTTCCTTCCTCATGATGCCATCTATTTTCTGAAGTGCACCAATGCCTCCTGCAGCAAAGCACCCCCACAACATGATGCTGCCACCCCCATAATTCATAGTTGGGATGGTGTTATTCAGTTTGCAGGCCTCAACCTAAAATAATGATGGTAATTATCGCCAAACAGTTCAATTTTTGTTTCATCAGACCAGAGGACTGTTCTCCAAAAAGTAAGATCTTTGTCACCCTGTGACTTGCAAATTCTAGTCCGGGTTTTTTATGGCTGTTTTGGAGCATTGGCTTCTTCCTTGCTGAGCAGCCTTTCAGGTGATGTCGATATAGGACTTGTTTTACTGTGGATATAGATACTTGTCTACCTGTTTCCTCCAGCATCTTCATAAGGTCCTTTGTTGTTGTTCTGGGATTGATTTGGACTTTTTGCACCAAACTATGTTCATCTCTAGGAGACAGAATGCATCACCTTCCTGAGCGGTATGATGGCTGCGTGGTCCCATTGTGTTTATACTTGCGTTCTATTGTTTGTACAGATGAATGTGGTACCTTCAGGCATTTGGAAATTGCTCCCAAGGATGAACCAGACTTGAGGAGGTCCAAAAAAAAATTTCTGAGGTCTTGGCAGAAGCTAATTGCCTAAAGACTTGACATCATTTTCTGGAATTTTTCAAGCTACTTAAAGGCACAGAGATGGACGGAAGCAAACATTTGTAGTTAAAAAGTATATAAGTATTGTTTTGTTTCTAAAAATAATCAATCATTTGGATTCAGAAGAAATTTATTGATGCACCCTAAATATGCATTTTGGACCGTCAAAAAAGTGAGTACATTCACTTGCATTGTTTGAAGGAGTAGGCCTGAAATGAAATCCTAAAAATCTTAAATTCTGTTTTGATGAAGAAAGAAACTCAGATACATCTTGGTTGGCCTGAGGGTGAGTAAATTATCAGCAAATGTTCATTGTTGGGTGAACTATTCCTTTAACTTAGTGTATGTAAATTTCGGACCCACTGGAATTGTGATATAGTCAATTAAAAGTAAAACAATCTGTTTGTAATCAATTGTTGGAAAAATTACTTTTGTCATGCACAAAGTAGATGTCCTAAATGACTTGCCCAAACTATAGTTTGCGAATATGAAATCTGTGGAGTGGTTAAAAAATGAGTTTTAATGACTTCAACCTAAGTGTATGTAAACTTCTGTCTTCAACTGTAATTAAGTGGCTGGTGAGTGTACACCAGTAATTAATATTAGCATATTTATATATTTGGCCATATTTTATAATTAATATATTTGGTACAATATTTTGACGTATGTATATGAATGTTATTTTCCCATAGTACTTTGATATTCCAGGATGGACTGAGGGAATGGATAAAGAACAAGCCGTCCAAAAGTTGATTTTAGCTTTTCCTGATGTAAGATTATGCAGATAATTACAATGCACAAATACTTCATGTAATTTTGACTTTCAGTGTGATATCAATTCTGTTTACCTATCATGAAATGTACACTGGAACTAATTCTCCTACTTGCGTATCATTATTTTTTATTTTATTCATGTGTACAATGAATGTAATTGCCTCAAGCCAAAGGATCGATGGATCATTGACCTGGTGGCAAACGAGTACCTGGGCAACACTAATGACCGCATTCAAATCCGAGACATTTATAGAGAGATGATGGGGGATGTGCTGTTTAATATTCCTGCCCTAAAACTGGCAAAATACCACAGTGGTGAGAAGCGATGATTTATTGATTTGTTCATATTGCACTGTATTGATGCTTATGTCTAGGAGTTTAAAAATGAGGAAATTGTACTGAATTTGCAAGGAACTACAGATTTCATAACTTTTATTTATGCAATTCTATTTGGTGGTGCTAGTTGCGCAAAAATTACACACTTCACCTTTGAGGCCGTACAACATATTGACTGTTTATCCTTCACAGTCTAGTTTTTGTTTATGTCCAATTCAGTATGTATTCTCCCTGCTTACATTTTATTGAACATTCACATGTGACATTATTTCCAAGCTCCAACACCACATGCAGTCAAATACTCCAGAAGTAACTGCCTATTTATTTATTTACCCATGTATAAAAATACATCATTTAGCCTCAGGAGCACCAGTTTACCTGTACGAGTTCCAACATCCTCCCAGTATGATCAAGAAGAATAGGCCCAGCTTTGTTGGTGTCGACCATGCAGATGAACTGTTTTTTGTTCAGGGCAGCTGCTTCACGAAAGCCCATATCACTATAACTGGTAAGCAAATATCTGACATGATACTTGTAGAAATGGAAAACATTCCTTATTATTTAGACTGCACTCTAAAACGCTGAAATATTCTGAAAGGGTTGTAAGTAGGGCTGTCAATTGAACACGTTTAAACAATTAAAAACATTTGCAATTACTCATGCCGTCTTATACGCAATAGGGAATTTGTCTTCCATCTGAGCAATTCAAACTTGAAGTACCATCTAAATGCAAACCATATTTTTGCCATTTCTGATTTTCGCGATTCATTTGATTAATTAATTGGCCTGCGCAATTTTTTTAATCGACAGCCCTAGTTTTAACAGTGAAAAGTGATCAGTTGTGTTTTATGGTTCAATCCTTTAAGCTCCGTTTACAAAGGAAGAAGATGAACTATGCAGAACTGTGATGGCCTACTGGGGGAACTTTGCTCGCACTGGGTAAAACATCTATCCTCTGTCTCTAAACGTGCATGCAGAATAGAGTATGGTGTATTATTTCTGTACTCTAATATACCCATTTGTGGATGTGAGGGCAGGTCTCCAAATGGTCCCGGTCTCATACTATGGCCTGAATATGGATCTGAGCACGAGCATCTCGGCATTGGACTGGAACAGAAACCTGGGAAGAACCTGAAGGGAAAACACTATACATTCCTTACTAAGACGCTTCCAGAGCTTGAACGCCAAGGCCGAAAGAGGCACTCAGAACTGTAGAAGAAATATTTGTTGCTTTATCCCCTCAAAAATGGACACCAAGCACTTGAAACTATTTCAGAATCATTTTTTAAAGTAATTCAGAGGGTAAAACTGAAAAAAGGGAAAGATAACTGTGATTATATCATAAGGATTTGCATATAGTTAAAATTGCACTGAAAAGGGACCATCTTTGAAGTTAAGAAAGTTCTTGAGAATTGTCCAACTTGTGCATGAGAAGTCATCTGACACATTGATAAATGTACTTGGAACAACTGACCAAATAACAGTTTGTTTACTAATCTGTGTCACACTTAAAAATAAAATGCTGAGTCGGACAACATTCAGTTTTTCCTCCATTTTATTGAGAACAAACGAAGGCTAAAGCTGCAAACCTCCCTGAATTTGAATGCAACGTGGTGCATACTAGTCATGAATTTGCACTTAAAGAAAATGGAACCGACAAATTTACGTGGACATCAGCAATCCAACTATTGACAATTTTCTTAATAAAACATTTCCAAGCAAATACCATTTTCCAATTGCCTTTACTTGATTAATGTCAAATGTAGAATAAGCACTATCTAATAAGTATTCATATTTTAATAGCCTTGTAATTGAAAACATATAAACACCTTTACCATACACTTTACTCTATGATTGAGTTAAGCTGTTTTGCACCACATACACTTAGCTTACCATTTGATTGAAAATGTCAAAATAAGGGAACTGAAGAAAATTGGAGAGCAAATCAAACTTCCAAGTCAACATGAAATGACTTTTGCAACCCAATTTACTTCCGTAATGTGACGAATTAAAATTACATATTGTCTTATTTAGAATAGAATCAATAGTTGTACAATTGTAGTCCACATAAACAGACGATGCTATTAGAATACTCCACTTAAAACAATTAGCACTCAACTAAGAGGTTGTAAACACAGGCGATATACTCAAATTAGTTCATCCATCAGATATACAATCATCGCTAAAACAAAGCCCAAATATACTGATAAATGTTTCTATATTCTTCAATGCATTTACATATATATTCACTTTACATTACACTGGTTGATTTTTTTCTTTTTTTAAATGCTAGTAATGCTGCAGTCAAATACAAAAGTATAATCAGAGAAATTTTGCCTCTGATGAACGTCAACACTGCATAGGGAAGAGCACTTGGAAGAGAGCTGCACAGCTAGATGGCCAGAATCACGTAAATTTTGTGAAAATTGTCACGTTATGGTCGTAGTAGCTAAAAAATGAAAATGAAACCATTTCATGTTTTATTGTGAACAGTTGCAACAATCGGTAAATCCAAATCATTCTGCATATTAGCATGACCGATAGCAATGCAACAAAGTTGAGCGGAGTTCAACTTTATGCAAATGGGTAGTGACTACCAAAGAGATTGAAAACATTGAAGCTCTCATGAAGAGCAACAAACAGTACATCGATTTGGCGTCCAATTTAATATTTATCAGTGCGAACACCCCTTTATCCAGCGACAAAAATATGCTCTAAATGTTCATGTATATTTCAACAATGTTAACATTTTGAAGTACAGGGCTATGCATGTCAAATGCGACGAAGATGAAGAGTGACGACAATACAAAAAAAAATGGAAGAGCACTTTAATGCCATAATGTTGGCCGAATAAATTCTGTATTTTACAAATAATGTTCAGAAGAAGAAAAATTATAAATAAATTAGATAACATTGATTACAAGCTACTGCAGACCAGGTTTGGGCAAAATTCAGAATTTAAGAACTGGCTCAATTTCAATTCATGATTTTTAATTTGAATTGCCATGGCCCCATTATGATGAATTGGAATTTGAATCGCAATTCAAGGAAATTTAACAATCATGCAGCAGGAATTTCATTAGTCCAACAGAACAACAAAATGGGCAAGAACAGATAATTTTCTAGGTGTTCTGCTAAGGTTTCCATCTTGTAAACCTGTTGTTTGGCTGTATTTTGAAGATAAATTAATTGCTCTTACACCATAGTCCATAAAATGAAAGTTAATTTATAAAATATAATGAAATGCTGTATTTATAAACACAAATTTATTTTGGTGGCATCTCAGAAATTGGCTATTAATATGATCCTGTTTGCTGCCTAAACTCAAATTTAATTCAAAATTAGGAATTGAATTGGAATCTAAAACGCAATCTCAGTTCGATCCTGAATGCAGACCGTTTTTCCAGTAACTGCAAGCCATGTTGAGGACAAACGCTGCAAACTTGGATCTAAATTATGTCTAAAGTACAAAACCACCAAATTTTGTATAGAAGTCTCGGATCAAATATCTCGCTAATGACTCGGAGGCACGCTCAACTTTCTCCAGAGTACATGGGTGAATTTTCATGTCATTGTCTTCACCATTTTGAGGTTACAAAAATAAATTAATTAAAAAGCTGATAAGAAAGGCTTAATATAATACAACCTGTATGGGCATGCCACTGTAAATATACCTGTGCTGATGCAAGCAGGAGTGTGTGTGAAAGTGTGTTAGGGATGGGCACAAGTACTCAAATACTCATTAAAAAATTATCGATCAAGATCATGCGTAAGAAGACTTTTTACTGAATTTTTAATTCTACGCAAACGTGTCAAAAACAGTCTCATTTTTTGATTTCATAATTGGTTATGTATTACAAAAAAATCAATCCTAATGGCAATCAATGCTAATGGTTTCATTAACTTGGCTCAGTAACTTTTCCTTCAATTGAAATTTTAACTTTAAAGTTTAGATAATTAGGTAATCTGCATGAAGAGCAGAGAGATGCCACTTAATCTATTTTCTGAGGACTCAAGTACACAAAGTGACTAAAATGCCCATCCCTAATGTGTGTATGTGTGCATCAACAGTAATCTGAATCCCAGAGTGTGCGCCTGATGAGAACAGTGGAGTACAATAGAGTGAGGTTGCTATCAGGATGTCCAGGACTGCATGTTGCAGAGCATGGACTCGAAGCGCTCCATGCTGGGGGCCTGTGCGTGGGATAGCTGGTCTGTCAGTCGGCTATACAGACTGAATGACTTAAGCTCCAGCCAGATGAAGCCGAAACGGTCATCATCAAACAGAACGAACAGACCCGGCGTGCGCTCTGGACTCGTAAAACCATGGCCGGCGATCAAGCCTGTCCCATAAAAACTGTAATGTATAAAGAAAATCCAGATTAATTTATATATATAAGTTAAATTACATTTACTTAATTTTTTATTTAAAATGTAATTTATCTAAGCATACATATACAGCACCTATGGTATATAATTCTCCAGTAAAACTTTTGCATTATCATTAAAAAAAACAAAACACAATTTGTAATAGATCTCTAACGTATATGGGTAGCTGACATCCTGTCCTGTAGTGTGATGTGCTATATAATCCACCTAAAACTATTTTAAACTGTCTTTTTCATCACTCTTTTATCATTTTTAATTGTGAGTCTACAAAGAATGTTTAAATATTTACAAATTAATTTGTAACTCCACATGACCAATTAAAATTAACCAGCGAAGGCAAAAAGGTAATTCAAAATGCTGATAAATGGAAATGGTGACCAGTTACAGGATCTAAGATATATCCTTTTCCTTAGACACAAATATGAATTTTATTTGTGAAGGTATTAAGATTCACCGATCAGCCACAACATTAAAACCACCTGCCTAATATTGTGTATGTCCCCCTCATGCTGCCAAAACAGCACCAACCCACATCTCAGAATAGCATTCTGAGATGCTATTCTTCTCACCACAATTGTACAGAGCGGTTATCTGAGTTACCGTAGACATTGTCAGTTTGAACCAGTCTGGCCATTCTCTGTTGACCTCTCTCATCAACAAGGCATTTTGTCCACAGAACTGTCCCTCGCTGGATGTTTTTTGTTTTGGCACCATTCGGAGTAAATTCTAGAGACTGTTGTGCATGAAAATCCCAGGAGATCAGCAGTTACAGAAATACACAAACCAGCCCATCTGGCACCAACAATCATGCCACGGTCCAAATCACTGAGAACACATTTTTTCCCTCATTCTGATGGTTAATGTGAACATTAACTGAAGCTCCTGACCTGTATATGCATGATTTTATGCACTGCCCTGCTGCCATACAATTGGCTGATTAGATAATCGCATGGATGATTGTTGGTGCCAGACGGGCTGGTTTGAGTATTTCTGTAACTGCTGATCTCCTGGGATTTTCACACACAACAGTCTCTTGAATTTACTCCGAATGGTGCCAAAAGCAAACAACATCCAGTGAGCTGCAGTTCTGCGGATGGAAATGCCTTGTTGATGAGAGAGGTCAACAGAGAATGGCCAGACTGGTTCGAACTGACAAAGTCTACAGTAACTCAGATAACCGCTTTGTACAATTGTGGTGAGAAGAAAAATATCTCAGAATGCTATTCTGTGATGCAGGTTGGCGCAGTTTTGGTGGCACGAGGGGGACCTACACAATATTAGGCAGGTGGTTTTAATGTTGTGTCTGATCGGTGTAAATTGCTTTATTACAAAATTATAGCAATAGGACACTTACCACATCTTACAGGTGCGAGGGTACACTTCATTGCGGGCCATGACTCCCAGAGGCAGCACAAAAGGTTGCACTTCAGATGGTGCACTGCAGGCACCAGCTCCAGGCTCAACACCCTCTGCTCCAGTAGGGGGAGCTACATCTGAGCCCTCTGCCCCCTGAGAAGGGCCTGCTTCTGAACCTTCTGATGGGGCATCCCGGGCCTGCGAGCCCCTATGGGCCTCCTCATGCTCCCCCAGCACCAGGCGAGACAGTTCTTCCATGTTCCTCTGCTGCTCCAGGTCAGGCAGATGCACAGGACGGTTCAGGTCTATTTCTACTGTCAACTGGCCTGCTGGGACATTGGGATCACCCTAAAAGAGAAAGATGTAAGGAACGGGTGAATAGCCAAAAAAGAACAGAAGACAGATGATGAACAGGCAAAACAGAACACTGAAGGAGATGAACAGCCAAAACCAAACCCAAAAGGGATGTGAACAGCCAAAAAATAAACAGAAGTGAGGAAATGATCAGACAAAACCAAAACGCAGAAGTGAGGAAATTATCAGTTACAACTAAACACAGAATTGAGGAAATGATCAACCAAAACCAAACATAGAAAACAGGAAATTATCAGTTACAACCAAACACAGAAGTGAGGAAATGATCAGTCAAATCCAAACACAGAAATAAGGAAAATATCAGCCAAAACCATACACAGAAGTGAGGAAAAGATCAGCCAAAACCAAACACAGAAGTGAGGAAATGATCAGTTAAAACCAAACACAGAAGTGAGGAAATTATCAGCCAAAAGCCAAACACAGAAGTGAGGAAAAGATCAGCCAAAACCAAGCACAGAAGTGAGGAAATGATCAGTTAAAACCAAACACAGAAGTGAGGAAATGATCAGTCAAAACCAAACACAGAAGTGAGGAAATGATCAGCCAAAACCAAACAGAGACGTGAGGAAATTATCAGTTAAACCCAAACACAGAAATTAGGAAAATATCAGCCAAAACCAAACACAGAAATGAGGAAATGATCAGCCAAAACCAAACACAGAAATGAGGAAATGATCAGCCAAAACCAAACACAGAAATGAGGAAATGATCAGCCAAAACCAAACACAGAAAGGCTTTTGGCTGATCATTGCCTCTTTTATGTGTTTGGCTTTTGGCTGATCATTTTCTCACTTCTGTGTTTGGCTTTGGCTGATAATTTCATCACTTCTGTGTTTGGCTTTTGGCTGATCATTTCCTCACTTCTGTGTTTGGCTTTTGGCTGATAATTTCCTCACTTCTGTGTTTGGCTTTTGGCTGATAATTTCCTCACTTCTGTGTTTGGTTTTGGCTGATCTTTTCCTCACTTCCGTGTTTGGTTTTGGCTGATAATTTCATCACTTCTGTGTTTGGCTTTTGGCTGATCTTTTCCTCACTTCCGTGTTTGGTTTTGGCTGATAATTTCCTCATTTCTGTGTTTGGTTTTGGCTGATCTTTTCCTCACTTCCGTGTTTGGTTTTGGCTGATAATTTCATCACTTCTGTGTTTGGCTTTTGGCTGATAATTTCCTCACTTCTGTGTTTGGTTTTAACTGATCATTTCCTCACTTCTGTGTTTGGAAATGATCAAAACCAAACACAGAAATTAGAAAATGATCAACCAAAGACAGAAATGAGGAAATGATCAGCCAAAAACCAAACACAGAAGTGAGGAAATGATCAGCCAAAACGGAACACAAAAGTGAGATGAACAGTCAAAAGTTCAGATGTAAATAGGCAATGTGATCCGATCACTCAAACCACATTTGGAGGTGGTCAGGGACAGATGGCCCCATCACATTTGTAGTGTTTGTATAGAAGATGTATAATTTTAATGGAATACACTGTCACTTTTCTTTTACTTTAGTTACAGGGATCGACATTAATGCTTGTCCTGGACAAGTGGATTTTTGAAGGGGCAAGTGAAAGAGAACTTTCCTGCTTGGACAAGTAGACTTATTAAAACGTCAATTATGAAAAAATAACAGGCTATATTTGTGATGTAGCCTAGGCCTGTATCACTGATTAAAAAAGTTACAAAATAAAAGGCCCGAAATTCGCATGTTCCACATTCATAATGCGGGAAATTTCCACTAAATTGTTTTCACTTAAACATTTAATCAAATCAAATCAATATTATTATTTTTGTATCAAACTGTAATTCCAGAATCTGCGTGAATAAGGGTACACATTAGAGTAAACGCTGCGCACTGATTTAAAAGGGGATGGTGCGTCGGAAGGACAGAGAGGGAAAAAGCAAGGGTTTCCGATAGCGAAGCTCCGTCATGGGACCGAAGTTGAAAACATTTTAACTTTTGCTGCAACGCACTCTGGAGTATGCATCCGTTGACCAATGGGAATCTCGGAGAGGTGGGAATAGTTGCGCTGTGAAACCTAAAAAACATGGCAGACAAACTCAAACATGCAGTGTTTTCACTCCTTGTCCTCTATTATCTTTCTCTGTCAGACTAAAAAGATAGTAATTGTGGGGAGAGAGCCTGTAGAAGGGTTTCGGTGTTTACCGGTACATCGTCAAAAAAAATATTTTACAAAGCCATCTTTATCCGTGACCGCCTCTACCCTTTGTGGTACACGCCTTCCAAACCGACCTTTCGCACTCCCATGCGGCAAACGCTCTGTCTGAGCTTTCCCTAGTATGTAAGTACCCTAAATCAGCTCTTTCGTGTCCCTCTATCTCTCTACCATTAGTTATTATTTAACTGTCATATATAACAAATGAATATAATTAAAATAAAGTACAGAAGTTTAAATGTTTTTGCAAAATCATTCGCTTCCATCATCTTTCCTGTTGACACGCCCCTTCCAACGTCCCATCTCGGCAACTTGTGTATCATCTAGGACTGCTTCCCACTTGTAGGTACAACTTCGCTTTATCGTTCATGTGCTCGGAACTCGTAATTACGATATTTCCGACTCCACTTGAAGGGCACTTTAACATGAGCGCGCGCAGTGAGGAAGCGTGTTTTGTCGCAGATTTTCTAAAGATAAAGGGGTAGTTCATCCAAAATTGAAAATTCTCATGCCTTCCTTTCTTCTGCTGACAACAAATGAAGATTTTTAGAAGAATATTTCAGCTCTGTAGGTCCGTCCAATGCAGGTGAATGGTGTTCAAAACTTTAAAGCTCCAAAAAGCTTTAAGTCTTAGTAAAAGTAATCAATTTGACACCAGTGGTTTAATTAATGTCTTTTAAAGCAAAACGATTACTTTGGATGAGAAACAGATTAATATTTAAGTCCTTTTCATTATAATTGTTTACTTCCGGTTGCTCTCCAATGCACGTCTGTGAGGGGAATCAGTTCACGCTGCCTCTCGTGTGACATAAACGCGCTGGCATGTTCAAATGAAAGCAAAATCAATGAAGCTTGTGAGCAGCGTTCTCTTGTAAACCAATCAAGCTGCACCTCTAGTTGTATCTCATCAGTTCTCGCGTGAACATGCCAGCACGCTTACGTCACATGAGAGGCAGTGTGAACTGATTCCCCTCATGGACGTGCATTGGAGAGCAACCGGATGTAAACAGTTATAATGAAAAGGACTTACTGTAAATATTGATCTGTTTCTCACCCAAAGAGATCATTTTGCTTTAGAAGACTTATATTTAACCACTGGAGACGAATGGATTACTTTTGCTACGATTATCTGTGCTTTTTGGAGCTTAACACTCTGACTACACCAGGTGCGTCAGTTGACGGGGTGCGACGCAACGGCTTGAGGCTGTCTACACCGGATGTGTCGACACGAACATTCTTAACCGTTTAATTTGTGTAGTAGCACAAAATGGAACACGACACACATTTATTGATGGCGCAATGGATGCTTCCAGTGTAGACAGCATCACTGATTATAATGGGGTTCTATTGCTTTTGATGTGTCGCAACATGTCACTCGCGTCCGGTGTAGACAGCGTATTAAAGTTTTGATCACCATCCGGTTGCCTTGTATGGACCTACAGAGCTGAGATATACATCTAAAAATCTTCATTTGTGTTCTGCAGAAGAAAGAAAGTCATACACATCTGGGATGGCATGAGGGTGAGTAAATGATGAGAGAATTTTCACTTTTGGGTGAACTATTCCTTTAAGATGTTATAGATCGATAAACCTGTTATTTCGACAAGAGAATGGCATTGTGCCATGTCTCTGTAAGCCAGATATAAACACTGTTATATTAATAATACATATAATATGAAAATATATTATCGGTCTTCAATATAAATATTACAGTTTCATCTGTTAATATTTTTAATGCATTTTGTCAACATGAAACGGAACTTTTTAATGTAACTACTGAGTATTGACTGACTATTGAGCAATAGTTCACTCAAAAGTGAAAATTCTGTCATCACTTAATCACCTTTGTGTTGTAGCAAACTTGTATGCCTATGACTTTCTTACTTCCGTGGAACTCAATAGGAGATATTAGGTAGAATGTTAGTTTCAGTCATCATACAATTTCATTGTATGGAGAAATAAAAAAAGATTAAATGATCGTGAATGGTGATTGAGACACATTCTGCCTAACATCTCCTTTTGTATTCCACAGAAGAGAGAAATACAGAGACTTTAGGGCAAGTAATGTTGACAGGAATTTCATTGTCATTATATAGCCTATTTAACAAAAATGTTTATACACAGTATGACATAACTGTATCACGTTTGCTGGGTAACAAGTGAAGGCCATAATGTAGGCTACATACTTTAACATTTTTGACCCCCGAGTAAATAATCTGGGGTTATAATCGAGTTGCTTGGACAAGTATACTATTACGTTGGACATCTCTTGTAATTTTAGTAATTTTTCTCTCTGGACAAGAAACTTTTTTATTCTGAAAAGTGAATGACCAATTTACTTGTCCGAAGGTCAATTAATGACTGCTTAATGTCAAGCCCTGAATTACAAATCTGTCTTTTAGAGTTGTAGAAAAAAACATTTAAATTTGTCAAATGATTACAGCTGAACTCTACTAAGCATCAAAACTGGTAATTTACAGTAAGTTTGGTAGCTTTGGCCTTGGAGCCATGGAAGCTCAGCATTATAATCTCCAGGCCATGACTGCCATACGTCCCTTTAAAGAGGCCAGGCTGTATGAGGTCTGAAGGGAGGCACGGGGGCAGATATATCCGCCGGTATGTGAGGCAATTACTGAAACCAAGAAAATAGAATTAAAACACATGAAACAGTTCTGTTACTTGTGTAATTGGAAAAATAATTAGCAGAATGAAACCATATTCTCATCTTTGCTCAACAGAAAATTTTGAGTGAGAACTGGCTTGGTTGGCATCAAGAAAATAATATACAGTTTATATTAGTTACAGTAACACTAATTAGGAATACATGGCTTGGATAGGCCATTTTCTTTACCATTCAAAGGTCATGCAAGCTTAATTGATCGAAGGGATAACGATCATGTAGAAGACTTACTCATACTGGCTGGTGTAAATAAACTTCATGAGGATCAATTCCTGCATGTGCTCATGGAAAATGTCCTCTAATGTTCTTCCCCATTCCTCCTCCAACCATGTTCTGAACTCCTACCGATGTAAACACACACACAAACATCTGGGGCTCAATCTACACCCAAGCATTGCTGAAACGCAACATTGCCATCTATGAGGAACTGAAACCCATGTCCTATACCACTAAAGCTTTTTAATCAAGGCCAGTTTCCTACCTCTTGCCTTCCTCCAGGCATACGATGGTGATCTGTCTGGTTGCATTTGGTGGAAAATTCATCCAGCTTCACAGTCTAGTAAAAAACATTTTCAGTCTTATGTGAAATTGTTGCAACCTTTACCATAGTTCAAGAAAATCAATAAATGATCAATTACTATACACTGTAATTGTATTTCTAACTGTATATAACACCCATTCAATGCAATACAGGTTCAAGTGTAATTCTGGAAAAAAGAAATGCCTCACTAATGTCAAAACAATATTGATCTTTAAAGCTGCACTACAGACCTTTAGGCTCTCTAGCGACACATGTTTTTGAAACCTAAAATTGCAAATAACTTGCAGAGGAACATTTTGCATCAGTTGTGTTTCGGCATCTCATGGCTTGAGTTTACCTAGACTTTGCCTGTGATCACACGGAGATATTCACCAGCAGGGCTGGAGTCATATTTTCACTTCGATATTATGTTGTTCGATTAACCAAGATATTACTTGCTTTGAGGATTTACATATTTTAATATTATTATTCAAGTATTTTATCCACCACACATTAATGTATTGTACTACATATATCCCAACTTTAAGTGATGAAACTCATGATCTGGCTGATACGACACTTCGTTATTTTTATATTACTATCTACAGCCTCAGTGAACAATGCAAGTAAACTGTAATGCTACGCACAGCTCACAATAAAACTGTAAAGTGTAGTGAGTCTTCGTAGCAGAATGCGCTGTCTTGCACTGACTCTTTAAGAGGGCATCCGCAAGAGAGAGAGAGAAAGAAAAGAGGAAGTAGGATATGGGAAGGCAAAGAGAGAAAAAAAGGAAGTGGTTGGCGTGAATGCGGAACTTTTGAAGGGGAATACAAATGTTGTGAATAAGAAAAAGTTAAGAAAACAAACAAACAAAAAAAAAAACGCCCTGGGAAAGCGGTGTGTTCATCTACCAAAGGGATCCTGCCTGTGAATTCATTTCTCCTTGCTTACGTGGATCTGTGGGACGATCAAAGGACTTTGAGGTCAACGAGCTGGTCTGGAATTACCTCCCTTATTTTTGCTTTGATCTCAGTATCCCTGCTGTTATTACGGATTATTATATTATTTACCCCATGTTTTCCCGAGTTTTCCGCGTCTGTGAGTGGCCAC
Source organism: Myxocyprinus asiaticus (assembly GCF_019703515.2). Lineage (NCBI taxonomy): Eukaryota > Metazoa > Chordata > Actinopteri > Cypriniformes > Catostomidae > Myxocyprinus > Myxocyprinus asiaticus. Next base: position 8,886,225 of record NC_059391.1, read on the forward strand.
ACTTTTTTTTTCACTCCCGCGCTAAAATGACTGTGATTTTCTTCTTCTGTCTCCCTATTTCTGTTTATTTAGCATATGATGGTTGTTTATTTATTAAAGGGATATCCTGAATGAATTTTCATTGAAAATTCATCTTAACCTGTTAGAGGTTGCATTTAATTGTGTGATTTTGGTTGCATACCTGCTATGCTGGTGAAATAATCGTATATCTTGCATTTCTGCTGGGTTTTATGTAAACACAGTTTTTGGTGCTCCTCAGATGTTGTGCACCTATACATGTAATGTGCACCTACAATTGATGTATATTGTTTTATAAACTGCGCTGTGATTTTCTCTTCCTTCCTCTTTTAACATGTACCCACAACAGTAACACACTCACTGTCCCACTCTTTGGGGAAGAGTTTCCATGAATGGACATGACTTCGATTGGAGTCACGTCCATTCATGGAAACTCTTCCCCAAATGTTCAAGAGCCAGAGGCTCCAGATATTCAAACTCCTGTTTGGTCTCATGATGCTGGTGTACAACAGCACGTGGGAGTTCCGACAATTTTTTCATACTCCATTACAATTTCAAAGAAGAGGATATGGAGACAATGTTCCAACCTCTTTTGCAACACAAGCTCTCCCCAAATGCATACTCCAGTCCAAATCCAGGGATGGATAAACTGTGGTTTAAATATAAACACAGATAAAATGTGCAGTTTCAGTCTCTACCAAGATATGTCAGTATAGTGGAAATTGAACCTGTGCATGTCTCGACTTCATCTATGTCACTGTCTCCTTGTCCCCTACCATTTGAACTCCCTACCCCTGGAAGGGATTTAGGACAACTTGCTCTCAGCACTCAAGATAATTGGTCCAAAATCTATAAATTGCTGGAAACTCATGAGAAGGTTCTTACTGAACTTACGGAACAAGTGAAACAGAATCAAGTCACCTCAAAAAAGCAACATAAAGAGTGTATGGAAGAAATTGAGGAAAATCATCTGTATATTCACTCTGTTCTCGAAACAAAAAAGTAAAGTGATGAAATGGGAGTGGATCATATGATGAAAGCAATAAAAACTATCGTTTCAGAGGAACTAAAAGCCAATTAATTGAATTTACTGTCTGAAATCCGGTTCATGGTCGAGCAACTTCAAGCAGAGATGCAACAAGACATAAAATCTATTCAACAAAGCTAAAAAAAAAAAAAGATTGAAACCCAATTCTATACACGTTTAACCCAGTGTTTTGAAGTCTTGGAGAAACATCATTCAACAGTATGCCAATTGAAAACAGACCTGGAAAAACAGGAAAATCAAGGTATAGAAATCAGTGCTCCACAAATGTATATGGGGGTCAGCACACCTAAATCATCTGAAAATCCCTAATCACATCCAACACCAACTATTAATATTCAAACCTCTACATCTTCAACAGCTTTACCCAAGCCTTGTCCTACTGCCACAATAAAGACTGACCACATCAAATGGATGTTAACTACCTATGGAAGATCTAATGATGACCCAGACCCTTTGGCTTATATTTTCTCGCTCTGCATCCTTTGTCTAATGTGGAAATACTTGCAACTTTCCAAACAGTGCTACATGGTACAGCTCGTGACTGGTGGGAGGTAGCCAGGTTGCATGTAAGTTCATGGAATGAATTTTAATAATCCTTTCCATCTGCATTTCTTTCTGAAGACTATGAGGATGAATTGGTGGAGCGGGATTGAACACGACAACAAGGAGAGAAAGAATCAATCAGGGATTTAGCTTTTTCCTACAGAACACTTTGCATCAGGTGGAAGCCGACCCTAACAGAGGCTGACATAGCAAAGATGATCCTTAAGAACATCAGACCTTATCTTACAAGTCAACTACCTGGATGTGTTTCAACTGTAGAGGAACTAGTACACCTTGGTCATCAGCTAGAAAAGGACCATGATCAACAGTTGGAATATGAATGCAGGCATAATGCAAGACAAAGCAGGCCCGACAGGCCCCGAACAATTCTGGCCAAATTTCTGAGATCATGCGATAAAGATCTTGTGTTACGCGAGGAGTAAAGGAAGGCTTTCTTGGAAGAACAACAGCATTTTCTTGTTCCCAGTCTTTGCGAATTCGGCAAGAGAGAAACGTGATCGATTCAAGGAATGCAAGAAACATTTACATCAATGGAAGGTCGCTTTTGCACTGATATTCCCAGCCAAATTGAGAATAGATGCTAAGGATGGCCATAAAACATTCACAAGCCCACAGCAAGCGATGTCCTTCATAAAGTCAATGGAGTAAGTCATCTTGTTTGCACTCATGTTGCAGCCGAGTGGACCGGCTCACTGAACATTTGTTTGACTGTTTGATGAATCTGCACACTTTTTTGCGCTGGTTCCGCCTAGCGGCTGGAGTTTATTTTGTAGAGTAACACACCTTCAGGACAGTTTTATGGATGAATCTGCATGCTCTTTGTGTTTATTCTGCCTATTGACTGGAGTTTGTTTTATAGATTATCTTTTGCCATGTAAGTCTGTCTCACAAAATTTGTACAGAAACACTTGAGCAAGATTTGCCAACATGAGCAATCCGATGGCAAAGTTGTTGCGGGGGCTCTCGTAGAAGTACGTGGACTGTTTGAGTTTAGAGGGATGGACGCCAGTTGGCACTGTCGTGCACGGGTTAATGCGCATGTTTTTCTTTTTTCTGTTTGTTTAGTTTGGGGGGACGTTTGGGGTTTAATTGTTGCACTAATGTTGGAATGTGGTCTTTATAATTTTGTTTTTGACACAATCTATTTTTTCTAATATGTCAAAATGTCAGATGTTAAAATGAGTGTATTGTCTCTCTCCTTAAGCGTAAGAAATATGATATAGTGTTTCTTCAAGAAACACATCTTTCCCCGCAGGACGCTGAACAATTTGGGAAGTGGACATGTTTTCTTTAGTGCTGGCTCAAGTAAGAGCAAGGGAGTCATTACACTGATAAGCAAGCATCTACAATTCAAATATTTCAAACAGATTAAAGATAAATTAGGAAGAGTCATTATTATTTTAGCAGAAATTCAGGGGCAAAGTCTTATTTTGGCTAATATTTACGCACCTAACGTTGATAATCAGGGCTTTTTTATAGATCTTGAAGGGATGTTGCAAGCCGCTGGCACTCCTCATGGTATAATATTGGAAGGAGACTTTTGATGGACTCAGTTCTTGATCATAGTGAAGCAAAAGTGTGTAAGCCCTCTAGAGCAACATTGACGCTTCACAGGATGTGTAAAAATCTTGGTCTTACAGATATTTGGAGACAACTGAACCCATCTGGTAGGGACTATAAATTTGTCTATATTATTCTAGAACAGATTTTTTTTTTATATCTAAGTCCCTCATTTCATCTGTACTTGATTGCTCAGTTGGAAACATTTTAGTCTCAGATCACGCCCTGGTGAGTTTAGAGGTGTTGCCACATATGGAGAAAAGTAAATCATCTCGTTGGCGCCTTTTGCAAAATCCTGAATTCCAACAAATGTTAAAGGCTGAAATCAATGTTTATATGGAGAACAACTGGTCCTCAGTGTCCTCTGTGGGCGTGGCTTGGGAGGCACTTAAAGCGGTTCTTAGGGGCCGGATCATACAGTATACCTCATTCACCAAAAAATCCAAAGCACGAGAACTCGTGGAGTTGGAAGGGAATATTAAAAGTGCCAAGGCAGAGCTGAAGCGCCGAATGTCATCTGATGGCCTCAGAGAACAGACCCAATAGAAATACAGATATAATACTATTTTGTCGCAGAAGGTGGAGTTTTGGCTATTCAGGGCAAGACAGTCATATTTTGAGTCGGGGGACAAGGCAGGAAAATTTCTGGCTAGATATATAAAACAGAAAGAGTCTTTTTCTACCATTCCCTCAGTGAAATGTGCTGTTACCTCAGCCATTGATATTAATAATGCTTTTAAAGAATTCTATCTTGATCTCTATAGTTCCATGTCTTCGTCTACTGATGAGGATATTAGAAACTTTGTGGAACCATTAGAACTTCCTAAACTAATGGCTGAGCAAAAAATTCTCTTGATTCTGAGATAATCTTGGAGGAGTTTGGTGAGGTAATTAAGGCCTTGCCTACAAGCAAGGCTCCTGGGCCAGATGGCTTTGCCGCTGCGTTTTTAGATCTTATGCTACAGAACTGGCTCCACTTTTGCTAGAAGTTTATACGGAATCATTAAAGAATGGAAAACTTCCACCAACTGTGACGCAAGCCCGGATCAGTCTGATTCTTAAAAAGGACAAAGATCCAAGTGAGTGTAAGAATTACCGTCCAATTTCCCTGATCCAGCTAGACGTTAAAATATTGTCCAAAATTTTGGCTAACCGATTAAGTTATGACATCTCTTATACATATAGATCAGGTGGTGTTTATTCGGGGCCGTAGCTCTTCTGATAACATTAGGCATTTCATCTATATCATGTGGACGGTGGCGAATGATTAGACTCCAGTCGCTGCAATCTCACTTTACGGCGAAAAGGTGTTTGATATGGTAGAATGGGATTATCATATTAAGATTTTGGAAATACTTTTATTGGTTGGATTAAGTTACTTTATAGACATCCGGTAGCGGCGGTACAAATGAATGGATTAATTTCAGATTATTTTACTCTGGATAGGGGCACCCGGCAGGGTTGCCCTCTTTCCCCATTACTGTTATAGCAGCTGCGATAAGGAGGATGATTTTCCAGGGGTAGTTGCGGGAGGTGTGGCGCATAAGCTTTAGCTTTACACAGATGATATTTTATTATTCGTCTCCAAACCTACTAGATCTATGCCTTGCCTCCACAGAATTATTAATTCCTTTTCTAAGTTCTCGGGATACAGAGTTAATTTGTCTAAATCTGAAGCTTTGTTTCTGACAGCGTACTGCCCGATAATGGCTTTTCAGCCTGGCGCCTTCCAGGGCCCAAACAGGGTATTAAATATTTGGGTATTTTATTCCCAGCAAATTTGTGTGATTTAGTTAGAGTTAATTTTGACCCTTTAATAAAAAGGTTTGAGCGATGTGGGCAGGTGGGCTTCATTAAATTTATCTATGATTGGGAAAGTTAGTGTTATTAAAATGAATTGTATTCCAAAATTCAACCAACTCTCCCTATACATGTCCCCCTCTCTTATTTAAAGCAATTTGATAGCATAGTGAAGTCCTTCATTTGGAATGGTAAATGTCTCAGATTACATTTCAGTAAGCTGCATAGGCCGATTGACAAAGGTGGGATAGGCCTACCCAAGATTTTGTTTTATTATTATGCATTCGGTCTCAGACATTTGGCTCATTGGTTGCTTCCACCTGAGAGAGCCCCTCCGTGGTTTTGTATTGAACAGGAAGTTCTTGACCCTATTTCGCCATTGCATAGCCTTTCTATCAAACTAACCAGAGAAGTTACACCCTGTTATCTCACATTGGCACTCAGTATGGACAAAAGTGTCCAGAGTGTTAATTCAGACATTTACATAAATGTTGCCTCGAGCATATGGCTGAACCCAAAATTATGTATTAATAAGTCCCCTTTCTGCTGGTCAGAGGATTGTGAGGGGGGGTTACTACACTCGGTGACCTATATAAGAGTGGAGTGTTGAGATCCTTTGTAAATTCGGTTCAACATTTTGGGATTCCCAGATCTCAGTTCTTTAAGTATTTACAGCTGCGCCACCTGCTCTGTACTATTTTTGGGAGTAGCATACACCCCCCCTAAAGTGGCAGACTAATTCAGCGTCTGGGGGAAGGAGCTTTAACTTCATTTGAACTTTTGAAGAAGGGTCATCTAGATGACCAGGGAATTTTTCGTTTCGTTTGTGGGGAAATGGGGCAAATATTTGCCGTTTTTGGAGGGCTCTCGGGTAGGGGCAGTGGAGAGAGAGGTGTAGTTGTTAATGTGTGTGATTAATATATAGATATATATATATTTTTTGTATATACTCATATGTGACCACAGGAATGTTTGTTGAGGGTCAGGGAGGGGTTGGGTATTGGGAGGTGGAGGGGTAATAGTGGGGGTTAAATATTGATTCTGTGTATATAATTTTTGCTTTTCTTTGTTTAATGTATAAATCAATAAAACATTTAAATCACAAAAAAATCAAAAAATTTACATTACTGGGCTATGTAATCGTGCATTATTAACAACTTGAGATGAGTATACATTCCAGTGGGACTATCTTGTAGTAACTTTTACCTATAATAGCAGTCTTTTACCCGAGGCTATCTGCTAAAAGGGCAATGTAAAGTGACAACAGCTTGTGCATTTCTGTGACTGGAGTAAAGGAAATGACAAAACAGTGGCACACACCCTTAGTTTAGGAACCCCTAAACTGCAGCAATGTAATAAAATGAAACTTAGCCTATTTAACACTTTGCGATCTGTAATCACAATATCCCCCGAGTGCCGTTCAATTCAGTAACGCATGACAACAAGATATAAGCTTCAACAACCCTACCAGAAAACATATCCATGCATCATAGCAAGTAAACAACTTAGTCAAACAGTTAACAGTAAAACATCCATTCCAGACTGTTGTACTGTCACTGCAGAAAGTGAAGAAACATGCAAGGATGAATGACATACGCTTATATCACACCAAATCTGACCCCGTCAACACTTAATTCTTTATTGTCGGCTTACCGTAGTAAATTAGGCAAGGACAGGGTTTTGAACAAGGATTTTGTATGTACTCGCTCAATAATGGAATTTTGTTAATTATTCAGCAAAAATCTTCCGCAGTGCAGCTTTAAAACAGATGCTTTGTGCATTCAAACTTTCACATCAGATAGAGAGTGGTTATGGTAGTTATGTACACTATAATATGACCGGAGGTTTTTAATAATATGTTCAGTGCATTTACCTGAATGTCTCCTTTATGAGGGCCCTTATGGCCATACATACATTCTACTGTAGCTTTATTTTTCTCCCACATATGAATGCGGAAAAGAGGCCGTCTGCGCATGGGGTCCTCAACACGGGGATCATGGGGAGGTAAATACATCCAGCCTATAATGAATAGCCCATCAGCCTGAAATGATTAGAGCAAAGCAGAAAAAATGGTGAAACAACCAAAATATTATAATATTAAAGTCAAATATTAACAATTTTACTTGCCAAAAATTGGGATTTACCCATAGTTACAGTTAAGTTTTTTGTTGATAATGCAGGATCTTACCACCACATTCAGTAGTCCTCCATAGGGCCCTATGTCAGGCTGCCAGAGACCAAGGATGTGTCTATATGGATGTAGCACTGGACAACAAGTTTAAAACATACAGATTTAATGTCACAAAGCAGCAGATAGCATGCATAACATCAGCCCAGAAGAAATGTTAGATGGAATGAGAACACAAGGACATTTGGCTGCATGGTGCATGAATACATGAATGCATGTTGAGTGTGTGAGTATATGCTACTTATTTGCCATGCAACAACTTATATTATGAACAAAATAATAATTCTGGGAGTTAGGAGGATCATATGTACTCTTGCTTGATTTGTAAATATAGCTGTGTCCCCTGTAATTCATCTGCCAATAGGAGCTGTTATAATTAAACATAAATGATCTCACACAGTCAGTTTATGTTAGCGTAGAGTAGCTGCAATCTTTTGCACCCCTTGCCATCCTGTGTCTATCACACACGCATGCAGCACACCCAGGCGTGCACAGAGCTTGACAGAAGTTGGCCTTGTGCTGCTTTCAGATCAGTTTCTCTCTATCCTGCCAAATTCAAATCACAACTGCAACCCAAAATGAAATTATGTGCTTTATTACACGTTTCTCAGTAAAATGTCCAGCGGGGGGCGCCAAAAGTGAGTGAAATAGTGTCGTAATCAGATAAGGTTTTATTAGGTGAATGTTAGATGGAGGTGTTCATGAGTAAACTATACCTCTCTAACCTAAAACTTTAACCTAAACCTAATGACTAGTATCCTAAAAGCAAATGGGACATGAAAAGCAAATTTTCTGAAGCAACCACGTAATTTCTCGTCACTTATATGACACTTTCGTCTCACGTGTCAGGTTGTGTGCTTGGCTGGGCTTGAACCACGGCCTTAAAGTCCAACAATCTATCAGGTGAGCTACAGCGCAAGCTAATCACATTGAAATAAGTCTGTAAATGTAGGTGGGTCTGTAATACAAGCATTAAAATGTGTCATTTTTCAAATGATGAATTAGAGTAAAAGTGTTTTGATATCATAACATAGTGTGTGAGTAATAGAGCCAAAATTAAGTGTGTGTGTGTATATATATGTTATAAAGCCATAATCAGCTGTTGTAGTCGAGATTTGTGTGAAAGTGAATAAAACGCACAGCTGTTGTAGCTCCTCTAATGTTCATTTCACCAGGAAACTGTGGCAAAACTTAGAATATGGCACATACACTGATGAGCCAAAGCATTATGACCACCTGCCTAATATGTTTTTGGTCCCCCACGTGCTGCCAAGACAGCGCCGACCCGCCGAAGCATGGACTCTACAAGACCCTTGAAGGTGTCCTGTGGTATCTGGCACCAAGACATTAGCAGCAGATTCTTCAAGTCCATTAAGTTGAGAGGTGGAACCGCCATGGATCGGACTTGTTGGTCTAGCACATCCCACAGATGCCCAATCGGATTGAGATCTGGGGAATTTGGAGGCCAGAGCAACACCTTGAACTCTTTATAATGTTCCTCAAACCATTCTTCAACAATGTATGCAGTGTGGCAGGGTGCATTATCCTGCTTAAAGAGACCACTGCCATCAGGGAATATCATTGCCATAAACGGGTGTACCTGGTCTGCAACGATGTTTAGGTATCTGGCACATGTCAAATTGATGTCCACATGAATGGACGGACCTAGGATTTTCCAGCAGAACACTGCCCAGAGCATTATAATCCCTCCACCGCCTTGTCATCTTTCCACAGTGCATCCTGGTGCCATCACTTCCCCAGGTAAACAGTGCACACGTACACAGCCGTCCATGTGATGTAAAAATAAACCAGACTCATAGGACCAGGCGACCTTCTTCCACTGCTCCAAGGTCCAGTTCTGACGCTCGCGTGCCCATTGTTGACGCTTTCGAAAGTGGACAGGGGTCATCATGGGCACTCTGACTGGTCTGCAGCTACACAGCCCCATACGTAGCAGGGTGCGATGCACTGTGTGTTGTGACACATTCCTTCCGTAAGCATCATTAAAATTTGTGTGGATTAAAAAGTGACTTGTGCCACAGTAGACCTTCTGTCGGTTTGGACCAGATGGGATAGCCTTCATTGCCCTCGCGCATCGATGAGCTTTGGCTGCCCAACACCCTGATGTAGGATTGTGGTTTGTCCCTCCTCGGACCAAGTCAGTAAGTACTCACCTCTGCTGACTGGGAACACCCCACAAGCCTTGGCGATTCAGAGATGCTCTGACCCAGTCGTCTGGCCATGACAATTTGGCCCCTGTCAAATTCACTCAGGTCTTTACTCCTGCATTCAACATGTTGACTACGAGAACTGATTGTTCGTTTACCATCTAATCTACCCATACCTTGACATGTGCCCTTGTTAGATGATCAATGTTATTCGCTTCACCTGTGAGTGGTCATAATGTTTTGATTCATTAGTGTAAAAACAGTTAGCAAAAATGTAGTTATATTATTGGTCACTCTATGAGACTTGGAGTTCTTTTTAGGATCATATTGCCCACAACCCCACAGGCAACAGAAGATGTCCTCTTTCAACTTTTTCCAGGCAAGAAATGTGAGGCCAAAACTGATATATGTCACTGCAGTTTTCAAATGTATAAAACAAAAAGTCAAGTAATAATGAATTTAAAGGTATTGAATTAAGCTGAATGAATGAATCATGTAACGAAGGTATGATGTTTTGTTTGACACAATTTTTGGTAGCAAGTCTCATAGTGGCGAACTGTCTTACTACATATTCAAAAGTATGTACTTTCCCATCAGCAGCGAAGCTGCAGCGAAGTACTTTTAGTGCATAGTAGAACTATGCAACATGGGATTGACACTTAAAGGAATGTTTTGGGTTCAAAATAACCATAGAAAATAATTTTGACTTGTCCCTCAATTTGTTAATACAAACCAAAAATGTTTTTACAGTAAAGTACTTGGACGTCTACGGGGCAAGGCATTCCGGAGCGTTTAAAAGCAAAAATGTGCAAAGATATAAAATTGTCTAAATCATCCTTTAAGTGATGAGACTATTGTTCTAGGCTCTATGTTAAAAGTCCCTGTGCATGCTATTCAAAAGTTAGTGATACGGGTTTACTGACTTTGCATGGTCATGACAGGAGTTGAACAGCTGGATATAACTTTGCACAGACAAGATCAGTAAGCTAGTGGCATTGAAACAAAGTACTTTGATGTTTATTATAGTGCAATGTCTTACCACATATAGACTTATGTGGTAGGCTAAGTGCATTACTGTAAACACGATTTTTGCTTGTTTTTACAACTTGAGGGAAAAGTCATCATTTTTTTCTGTGGTAATTTACAGCATGTCACAAATGCTGTAAATAGAGCTTAATAGAGTATTGAACATGGAACATTCCATTAAGGTAGTTAAGTTAGCTAGATATGTGAATGAATAATGTAATTTAGCTAAAGGGGTCTGTAGTATCAAGACGCAATTTTTTTTATAATGGGGAAGTCAAATTGCAAAAATGTCTTAATTTATATTCAAAAGTATGTACTGTACTTTTCCATCACCAGCGAAGTACAGTATGCACTTTTAGTGCATAGTAGATGTAGTACTATTCTTCATTCTGCCTTTATCCATTATATTAAAATGCTCATATCATACATTTCTTTATTATTTAATTTGTTTCCTTGAGGTCCACTTATAACGTTAGTAATGTCATAATTTTGTTTTTCATTACCAATTTGCAGGAAACCAAAAAGGTTTTGTTGACATGTAAACATGGACGGCTGTGTGTTAATATCTTGCTGACATCTTGCTTATCAAAGTGCTCTTTTTGGACTGGAGAGGAAGTTTTGAGTTCCGAACGTTACAGTGTTTTCATAGTATAATGGACTCTTATCTCACAAGATGAAGGAAACTTTTATTCCTCACGATATGACCTCTTTTAAGTGAAACACTCTCAGATCAGCAGCAAAGACCACCTTCAACCAACACCTTTCGCAGGCAGTGATGTGTTTCCACCACTACAAAGCCTTCAAACACGGCCAGTACATACAGTGTGTGTACACGTCCCGATAGTCCATATGCTCATAATCAGGGAGGAGCTTCATAAAGCGTCCCGACTTCACCTGCGGGTTCACACCTGGAGAGGTACGTGGGTGAGTATGCCACAGGAAGAGAAGAGAGGCAAAAGAGTAGAATAGCTGAACACATATGAGGTGGACACTGTGTGTGTTAGCAAGGGCTGGGCGATACATCAAATTCCTGACATATTTGTGATGATTTTGGCTGCAATGTAAAATTAAGCAAGATCGTGAGTATCACAATGATTTTAAGACGCTTTTTATTGGGCCATTAAATGTTCCAAAGAGACTGTCATTAGACTAATAGATTAAGGATCCTTCCTTGTCTTGCGATTCGGGAACAGGAGTTGCGTCAAATGAAAAAAAAAAAAAAACAGTAACAAAAATGGCAAAAGAGTTGTTAAGTTTGATTCATTTGTGTAAATCGGTTTTAGCTGTGTGTTTCAATGAATCGACTGAAAACTCTTATTCAACGATTCTTTTACTTAATCTCTCAAAAATGTTCACCAAGATCTCAATGAGGCTTTTTTTATATAGTAAAATGTTTTAGTAAAAATATACAGTATGTAGGTCAATCTTACCATTTATTATCATGAATTGGTATATTAGTGCATATAATAATGAAAATAATGATTTTCATAAAATGAAAACTATTAAATATCATTCCGCGTTAGGGCTGGGTATTGATACAGATTCCCTGATTCAGTTTGATTCCAGTTCACAAGCTCTTGATTTCGATTCAATTCAATCAATTCATATGGGTTTATTTCAGATATAATGTCCCTTTTGCTTACATATAAAATAAATTATCTCCCAGCTAATGATGTTAATTATACAAGGGACATTTGAACTCGGTACATTAGGAAAATATAAATTTTACTAATTATATTTTATCATTTTGGTCACATTTTGGCTTTTTAAAAATGAACAAATAAATGTATTCAATAAAAAATAAGATATTATATTTCATATATTGTTTTCATTACATATTTATTGTTAAATTGCATAATTTGTACTATTTACAAGTATTTACACTGATTTGTCGAACACTTGCTAAAACCAGTACTGTCTCTTTAACAAAAAAACCCCCCGGCATTTCTGTAAACAGCGCCTTTAAATGAGTGCACGTTAACTAGAGAGGACTCGAATGGCTTTACCTCATCTGTGCGATGCATGATTTTTTGTAGTTGTTTTCTGTAAAGAACAGAAAGGGTATTAAAAGAGACTGTATTCAATGACAAATGGGTTGCGTGGATCTCGTCTTTGACACACATTACACGGAACAACTTTTACTCTCAACACGCAGTGAAAGGATCTCTCTGATGAACACTTCACGACTAAACTACACAATTACTGGTGAGTGAAATGTAAACATTTACCAGCCAGTTGTCAAATATATTCACTTTAGTCACATAGCGTGAAATTTGGTTGCAAATGCGAGTGATTTCCTCTCATTTTAGTGGAGTGTTGCGCATAGATTAAAAGATCGATCTTAGGATTTAAGAATCGATATCGAGACCGTTCAAATGAAGATTGCGATGCATCGGAAAAACAATATTTTTACCCACCCCTATTCCTTGTGCTCATTTGGAGAAACATAGTGTGGAAATTAGATTTGACTGTGTTTAACTACATACCAGGACACTTCAGAAGAAACTAACATCAATCGTGCATCCCAGCTAAAATGTATGTTCTTAAAATGTTTTCCAAACAATACATTTGTAGTTGCAGGAACATTAAAATGTTCTGTTTTCTTAATGCGAGTTGAGAGTTGAACGTCATTTAAACGTTAGCACAACATTTCTTAGAACGTGAAAACCTCCAGAAAACATAATTTGCTTAATTATCAATTTTCACTCTTAGGGAAAAAAAGGAACAAAATATATTTTATGGGAGTACAAACAATATTGTCCTAACAACTTTTCTCCTAACATTCTGAGAACTAATAATGTTGAATTATTGAATCTTAATAATGTCATATACCTGTATGGATATTCCATTAACATTATTTAAACAACATGTGTTTATAACCTTTTCATAATGTTAGCCAAAGTTGTTCCCTGAGGTGGGATGATTTAACCCAGGGGGGACAGGAACCTTGAAAGCAATAGTGGGAGAGAGGAATATTGATTTTCTGTTGCATAGGAAACTTCATTTAAATGATATCGATTCATAAATCCCAAGATCAATCTTTTACTCGATGCGCAACCTTCCATTAAAATGAGAGCAAATCACTCACATTTGCAACCAATTTTCACACTATGCGACTAAAAATGTCTATGATTTGCCACTGGCTGGTAAATGTTCGGATTTTACTCATCAGTGGTTGAATATTTTGAAACTTTTATTGTGTGTTAAGTAAAAGTTTGGTTTGACTCTTTACTTAGTGAGTGTCCAAAGTTTGACTCTTTCAGTATGTGTTCAAAGAAGAGATCCACGCAATCAACACAAATAAACATTTAGTTCTAATCATGCATAGCACGGATGAGGAAAAGAAGCCATTCAAGTCTCTCTCATTAATATGTGCTCATTTACAGATGATCTTTAAAGAAATGCTGGTTTTCTTAAAGAGACAGTACCGATATTTCACACGTGTTCAACATATGTAAATAAACACTTGTAAAAAGTACTAATTATGCATGTAAACAATAAACATGTAACAAAATATAATATATTCAATAAAATCTAATATTTATTGATTGAATACATGGATTTGTTCATTTTTAAAAAGCTACAATGTGACCAAAATAATGAAAAACTAATAAAATATAATTAGTCAAATCAATTTTTTTCATAATGTAGCTAGTTAGAAGGTCCCCTGTATAATTAACAGCATTAGCTGGGAGAGACTCTTTCAAATGTAAGCAGAATCGACATTGTAACAGAAATATACCCATATGAATCAATACTGAATCGAATTCGGAATCGAATCGAGAGCTTGTGGATAGGAATCGAATCTGGAAATCTGTATCAATACCCAGCTCTAAAAGTCAAATAGCTTTTTATATTTAGTTATGAGCTGAATGGGAAGACAAACCCTTTTGATCAATTTAGACAGCATAATACTCTCAGTGGGTCGTGCAGTTAAACTGGTCTGTGGTTAAGCGGATGATAACCCACAATTCTGTTTGCTCTGATATAATTGTAATTTTTTTATATAAATGAGAAATTACTGCTATCAATGTTTTTCAAACTAGCATACATGATTTATGGTGGACTGGAAAATTAAAAATGGCGCTTCATGTTAAAAAGTTTGCCGACCCCTGTTTTAACCTGTTGAGATACCAAGGTTTAAACCAGCAATGTGAACACCTAATTTCCTTTACATACAAGACAAACTAAACAAGGTGGGTGTAATTGACCATAAAGTGTCATGGAGAGTTCATATGAATGTAGAAAGCATCATGAGCATGTGACAAATGATGTGAATGATCTTTAATGGTGGTGAAGTGATGACATTGAACTACCAAACAGATCTGTTTGTTGGGTTGCAAAGTCTAAACGGCATTTAAACAGAGACCAATGTCTAGATGGTTATGTATTGATTTGTTGGCAAAGATGAAGAGAGTACTTTTTAAAAACATTCTGCATGAAGACTAAGGCTTGGAATGAATATAATTAAATGCTTTAACGTGTATATGTTTATACATTAAAAAGTCAGAGTGACTGACAAGGAAAGTAACTGTTGAGGTTACAGTGGAATTACTTACGTTTGACATATAGCTCTCGGCTTGACATACCCACAATCTCCATCTTCCGTAGGTCATCCTTCATACCGAATTCTGCAAGAAGACAACAACTAATGACAAAATGCAACTATACAACACAGTTTAAAAAAATCTAGCTTACTGGGCTATTTAGTAAGTTTCACTTCAGCACTGATAGAATGCAATATGTTCTTTTGTGTTTAAAGCTGATTAACATTATGAATACAGCCACATCAACAATATAAACTAGTGCACACAGACAATAGTATCTATCCATTTTATAATTATAATCTTGCTATTTCAAAGATTATATTTCTATTATTTCTATTCTATTCTATTCAACCAGAAGTTTAAATTACTTCTCGAGCCACTATTTTTTTTTTTTATTAAATTAGCCAATTAATTAAAAATGATTTTGGCTAGATTAAAATATTTAAATAGCTGTATTTAAGAATTCAGAGATTTTAGCCCTTTTGTGATATTATATATGTTGTTTTGTGGCAAATATTATAATTTTTTTTCCCTTTTTCACCCAATTTGGAATGCCCAATTTCCAGTGTGCTTTTTAAGTCCTCGTGGTCGCGTAGTGATTCGCCTCAGTCCGGGCGGCGGAGGACGAATCTCAGTTGCCTCTGCGTCTGAGATCGTCAACCCGCGCATCTTATCACGTGGCTTGTTGAGCACGTTGCCACGGAGACATAGCGCGTGTGGACGCTTCACGCCATCCACCGCGGCATCCGCGCTCAACTCACCACGCGCCCCACCGAGAGCGAACCACATTATAGCGACCACGAGGAGGTTACCCCATTTGACTCTACCCTCCCTAGCAACTGGGCCAATTTGGTTGCTTAGGAGACCTGGCTGGAGTCACTCAGCACACCCTGGGATTCGAACTAGCGAACTCCAGGAGGTGGTAGCCAGCGTATTTTACCATTGAGCTACCCAGGCCCCTGCAAATAGTTGTTTTGTGTGATGTCACCATTAGGGTGATCTGTGTTCTCTTTGGTCAAGTTGGAGCCTGTTAACACTCACTGCGTCCGAATATCCATACATAATTCCCTACTATATAGTATGCCAAAAACAGTATGCCAATGGAATAGTATGTTAGAATCCTCAGTATTCATGATGCAGTAAGCGAGAAATGCCCGGATGTCCTACTCTATATGGTGAGTGTGGATCGACTGGACACTTTACAAACCCATTATCCCTCTGGAGATGACACGACGTCACGTTTACGACGCTGGATTTAAAAGAATCGCGAATCGGATGCCTCTGTAAGCGAAATATATACAAAGAAAGCTGTTCATCGTGTTTAAATGGTGCTTGTTTTACAAAACCAGAGCTGATTATTTCCGCTGTTGTTGTTCTTACGTCATTGTGGAGGCGAGGGCGTGGTCGAGCGTTTGTCTGAGGAGAGAGGAAGCGGTAAGGGTTTTCACCTGAGATGAATTGCTGTTAATTGCGGTTTCTATGTTCGCAGTGACGGGGGAAATAAAAAGGGGCCAGACCTCAAGAGTGAGAGAGAGAACACAGTTGATAAGATGTGTGTGTTGGCTGCTGCCATTTCAATGAGAGAACATGTTGAGTGGCTTTTCTGAAGCTACGCCGTTGCGTATTCAAGTGAACGTGTTTTTGTTATTAATATATTTACCTTTGAGTTGGATTCACCGTCTCCCACTTCCTCATTCTTTGAATGTGTTACGGTCATATATTTGGTTGAAGTATGTCTGAATTCTATTCATACTACTCGCATGCATACCTAAAATTATGTACTGTTTTACCGGCTGAGAAGTGGGTCCTTCAACAAATACAGTAACTGCGAGTAAATCACTCGCATGTGCAACCAAATTTTGTGCTACGTGATTAAATATGTATTTTATTAGCAACTGGCGAGTAAATATTCAGATTTTACTCGGCAGAGATTGAGTTGTGTAGAGCTGAAGAGGAACTTGAGCGCTGCGATCCTTTTACCGAATAAGAGAAGCCAGCGATTAACCAACCGGATTCAGCCTCGTCTTTAACAGCGTGTTGTGTCTTGTGAGTGCGCACTCTGAAGGAAATTAAACTTATTTTGCTGCAGTGGGTCCAGATCTGTCGTAATCGTGCTGTCTCCATCACTTTAGTTCAGCCGTAAAATGCCACTGACATTGCATTTAACGACGTCATCTCTGATTTTGGTTAAACTTTTCCCTGCACTGTTTGTCTACAGCTTAATGTAGTCATACACATTATACAAGTAAAAGTTTCCTTTGCTTCATTCCATGTATTTTGATTCCAAAGACGAGATCCAGGCACATTTCATGTCATATTTCATGTTTTAATATCCTTTGTTATTTACAGTCAGTTGGTGATCAAAAAGATAAAAAGTATTTCTAATCATACATTGCACGGATGAGGGAAAAACAACCGTGCAACTTCTCTCTCGTTAATGTGCACTGCGCTTATTCAACCGTAAACACTTCTCTTAAAGAGACAGTACCAATTTGGTGCTTGCTATACATTATCAATGTAAACTCAATGTAAATCGCAAAAGTGCATATAAACAAACATGTTACAAAATGTAGTAATGTAGTAAGTGTAATAAATGTGTAAATACATAAATATTTAAAACGCACAATCATACATTGTAAAATATTTTAACTTCAGAAAACACTGTAAATATTAAATAATTTAACAAATATGCTTGTGCCTTCATCTTAATAGTAGTTTTGATATGTAACACTTAAATTATTATTTTTCTAATATAATTATTGTAATTGTATAAGTATGGTGTCACGAACAAGAGAAGCTCTGCAGTAGAGGGACTCCAGTGACCACAAAGTGTCATCGGCTGGTATTGAGGTGAGAACTGGCAGAAAATGGAGAGTGGAGGAAGAAGAGGAGGTGGCAGAGTCACGTCTGAGGCAAAGGGCTCTGGTGGGGACAGTGGCAACAGGCAGAATGGGTTTGGGATACTTTCCAAAGAGGCAGGTCAGAAAGACCAAAGGCAAAGAGCAACAATTTTTAATCCAGGAAGAATTCCGAGCAGGCGTGATGGAAGATGCAAGCAGGATGGTGGGGCTCCGGCAGCAGGGGGCATGAACAAGGTGGGAAAGCATACTGCAACACAGGATTACCTGGGCTAACATCATGCTGGCAGACTTCCATCGTGTCCGGTTCCTTGTTCAGACGGTTTATGACACCCAACCTTCACATCTGGGTAAAAAGTGAGACACCCTCCTGCCCTCATTGTCCTGGAAGGGGTTCTCTGGAGCATCTCCTCAGCAGCTGCCCAAAAGCCCTTGGGGAAGGTCGCTATCATTGGTGCCACGACCAGGTGCTCAAGGCAGTTGCAGAGAGCATTGCCGCTTCCATTGGCCACCGGCAAACACAATCATGCCCCAAAGAAGTCCATCACCTTCATCAAAGCTGGTAAGAAACCCCATCTACAAACAAAGTCAAGGTCAGGTCTCCTCCACACAGCCTCTGACTGGCAGTTCAAAGTCGATCTGGGTAAGCAGCTAAAGTTTCCTGAGCACATCGTATCAACATCACTCCGGACAGACATGATCATCATCTCTGAGTCCAACAAGCAAATGGTCATGCTGAAACACCTGTGAAGAGTGCATTGAAGAGGCCAACGAGAGGAAGCGCGCAAAATACCAGGAACTGGAGGAGACGTGCCGGGCCGGAGGCTGGAGGACACACTGTGAGCCAACTGAAGTAGGCTGTAGGGGCTTTGCAGGATGCTCACTCTGCAGAGCCCTTTACCTGTTGGGCATAATGGGTGCTGCGAAGAAGAGGGCCATCCAATCTGTGACAGATCAGTTGAATGCCACTTTGGTGAATTAAAATACCAATTTCCTTCCGAAACAGCAAAATCTGTACATTATTCCAAACTTTTGGCCGCCAGTGTGTGTGTATAATATTTGACTACATACTGTAGATTATATATGTTGCCCCCTTCTCGGTTTTCAGTTGCATTACGCTTACATGTTGTTAAAAGTCTGGCGAGTAAAAACTAAAATTTACTAGCCAATGGCGATTCATGTCCGTAGAGGGTCGAGTAATCTTAATTAAAAAGGTTTTGTAGACGCCATTACTCAGTTTAATTGAGGGATCAAGTTGACTCAATCAATTGAGTAGAGTCAACTTATTAGGGTTTTCAGCACAAGAACTGAGATAAGAAAAAAATTACAGTGACCTCAAAGGGTCACTAAAAATGACTCACTACCACAATACGAAGATAGTAATTATGATATTCTCATTACCTCAATGTGAAACATTTTTTAAATTACTGCATTTAAAAAGGAAAAATCAATGCAGTACAAAATGACTGTTACAGTAATGTAAATTGGGGGTAAAATTAGCTCAAGTGATCAGAAAATAATGTCACACAACAATGCAAAAAAATCTTAATGATCCTAAATGTACGCTTCATTTTCCTTATGTAAAATATAGTTTAATATTTTAGTATTGATTTGTGGTTAAATATGACAAGTAGGCTACAATTTCTTCACCAGAAACCTTCACCAAAACATAACGGCTGTGTCCCAAACTCTAACGAGCTGCCTACCTAGACATCCTTTGTAATATGCGCTAGTCTATCACGCCAAAAATTGTTGCCTATGTAGGTGGCACACTAGGTTTTGACACCTGTTTTACACTGCACGCCGAAGCAGTACGTGAGCCGAATCGAAGCAGTGTGTCACGACAATTTCACTGCAAACAGCGTGTGCTTTTACACCAGCAGTGTTTCAGCTGCAGAAAGTGCTGCTCTCTACACAGAAAATAAAGTTATAAAATGGTTATCAGGAGTGAGCTATTGTGTTACAAATGTGATCGTCATGAAATTGCATTTACATGATGCTGGTGTATTCTAATCCAGTCTTGTAGAATTAATTCATGTAGTGACAGAATGAGCTCTGCTCATTTTTAAACATCAACATTTAGTGGAAGGGGAGGAGGATGAGCCTGAATGTTGCTTTGCACAGGTGAAGACGGTTTGATCACTCAGTTTGGCGCAGTCACACTTAATAATATAGCTTAATTATATAGTCGGAAATAAGTAATTATGCACAACCATTGAAAAGCGATATCTCTTTGTTCAAACAACAGCCAAAACTTTGTGTTGAGTACTTTCCTCACAAAAAAGACACACTTCCAATATGTTAAAGGGATAGTTCATCCAAAAATGAAAAATCTCTCATCGCTTAATCACCCTGATGCCATCCCAAGTGTGTGTGACTTTCTTTCTTCTGCAGAACACAAATGAAGATTTTTAGAAGAATTTCTCCGCTCTTTTGGTCCATACGATGCAAGTGAATGGGTGCCAAATTTTGATGCTCCAAAAATAACACAAGTCAGCATAAAAGTAATCTATATGACTCCAGTGGTTAAATCAATGTCTCCAGAAGCGATCTGATAGGTGTGGGTGAGAAACAGATCAATATTTAAGTCCAATTTTACTATAAATTCTCCTCCCTGCTCAGTCAGCCTCCACTTTAACTATCACATTGTTCTTCTTGTGTTTTTGGTGATTCACATTCTTTATGCATACTGGGCAGGAAGAATTTCTATCACAAATTTACTTAAATATTGATCTGTTTCTCACCCACACCTTTCATATTGCTTCATAAAATATGGATTTAACCACTAGAGTCACTTTTAACTGCCTTTATGTGATTTTTGGAGATTCAACATTTTGGCACCCATTCACTTGCATTGTATGGATGTACAGAGCTGAAATATTCTTCTAAAAATCTTAATTTGTGTTCTGCAGAAAAAGGAAAGTCATACACATCTGGGATTGCATGAGGGTGAGTAAATGATGAGAATTTTCATTTTTGGGTAAACTTTTCCTCTAACTCAACATCTTCACCAGCAGCCAGGTACAGCATCCCACATATTTTCCTTTGTTAATTAACATTTATACTGTAAAAAGTTAAAAGTAATAGGTTACACAGCTCAGTGCTAACAGCTGTGGTAAACAAATGCACGCGACAGCACATGTGGTCGGTAAATTCAGAACTTACCTCAATCTTGTATTGAAAGACACTAGTATTGATGTGCTCTAGCCTATGTGTATTGCTAACCCTATAGACCAGTGGCCGGTTGCACCAGCTATACGTAAGTTACAACTTAGCTTAGTTGTGGCGTAAATGAGCACTAAGTCACAATTTACTCACGACTAAATACTTGAGAGTTGCACCATTAAACTTAGGTAGAACGTAACTATATATTTATGGCAGCCTCCAACCATGAGTAATGGTTGGAATAAAAAAGCAGAGTGATATTAAATGACATCAGTGTGCTCATGTTTTGCGTGACAGGCTTCAATCCTTTAGACATATATGATGATGTTGACATTTACACTTATTTACATTTACAAGAGAGAACATTATATAAAAAAACGTACTTCATAGAGGCTCTTCAAGATGGCGCCGAGTATGGCTGCTGCGTTGCGAGCTCCGACACAACATTGTAGTGTTTTGTTTGTTTTGTTTACAGTTCTTATGTTTTTTGTCTTGGATGTTGTCTGCCTTATTGTCTACGACAGACAAACACTTTTGGACATTGGTTCTGCAATTACACACCGTAAACCGGACTTCAAATTCCTCAATGCCGACCCGCTGTTTACAAACACACCAGCGGAACCCTTTGTCTGGGCAGCCCGGCTGCGTAAACGCAAAAGGAAAAGGGGAAACAGAGCCGGCGTTCTCATCAGAGTAAAACATCGTGCAAATCGACCCCCGCTACCCAGTATTCTACTGGCAAATGTTCAGTCTCTGGACAACAAGCTCTGCGAGCTGAGAGCTCGGATCTCTTTCCAACGAGAGACGAGGGACTGCTGCATTATCTGCCTTACGGAAACTTGGATGTCTGCTGAGATTCCAGATTCAGCCATTGAACCCGCGGGGTTCACCGTGCACCGAGCAGACAGAGCGAAAGACCTCTCAGGTAAAAGCAGAGGTGGTGGTGTATGTTTTACGATCAACAAATTTTGGTGTGATCAGAGGAACGTACATTTTATCAAGTCTTTCTGCTCTCCTGATCTGGAATTTCTCATGCTTCTGTGTCGACCATTCTGGCTACCGAGGGAATTCACAGCGGTCATTATCACTGCTGTGTACATCCCGCCACAAGCTGACACAGACTGAGCACTCAGGAAACTGTATGGGATTATAAGCAAGCAGGAAACCGTGCACCCTGAGGCCGCGTTCATTGTGACCGGGGACTTTAATAAAGCCAGTTTCAAATCAGTCGCACCAAAATACCACCAACACATTAGTTTTAACACACAAGGGGACCGGGTTTTGGACCATTGCTACTCTCCCTTCCGGGACGGCTACAAATCCCTCCCCCGCCCACCATTTGGCAAATCGGACCACTCTTCCATTCTGCTTCTGCCCGCTTACAGGCAGAAACTGAAACAAGAAGCACCCACCCTCAGAACGATCCAGTGCTGGTCGGACCAATCAGACCCTACGCTACAAGATTGTTTTGATCAAGCGGACTGGGAGATGTTCCGGTCTGCCTCTGATGATGACATCGAGCTTTATGCTGATAGCGTAACGTGTTTCATCAGAAAGTGCATAGAGGACGTTGTTCCGACCAGAACAATACGGATCTACCCGAACCAGAAACCTTGGATTAATAGCGATGTTCGCGCAGCACTTGATGCGTGGACCTGCGCTTTTAATTCCGGGAATGCGGAGGAGCATAAACAAGCCAGTTATGCCCTGTTCTGTTTGCTATCAGAACAGCAAAACGTCAGTACAGGAACATGATTGAAGAACAGTTCAACACCACCAACTCTAGAAGCATGTGGCAGGGAATTAATATCATCACGGACTTTAAAGGGAATAAAAACTCTGCCGTGAACACCACTGCCTCTCTCCTGGATGAGCTAAATACTTTTTATGCTCATTTCGAGGGAAATAACACCGCCCTCGCGGAGAGAGCTCTCGCGGCCGAAGCTACAGAGGTTAGTTCACTCTCCGTCTCTGTAGTGGATGTAACCCGATCCTTCCGACGGGTGAATATCCGCAAAGCCGCGGGTCCAGACGGCATTCTGGGCCGCGTCAACAGAGCATGTGCGAACCAAATGTCTGGTGTTTTTACGGACATTTTCAACCTTTCCCTCTCTTTGTCTGTAGTCCCCACATGCTTTAAAACGTCCACCATTGTGCCTGTTCCAAAACAATCCAAAATCACTTGTTTAAATGACTGGTGTCCTGTTGCTCTGACCCCCATCATCAGCAAATGCTTTGAGAGACTAATCAGAGATTACATCTGCTCTGTGCTGCCTCCATCACCAGACCCATTGCAGTTTGCTTACCGCAACAACCGCTCCACTGATGATGCCATTGCATCTACAATACACACTGCTCTCTCCCACCTGGAAAAAAAGAACACTTATGTGAGAATGTTGTTTGTAGACTACAGCTCAGCATTCAACACCATAGTGCCCTCCAAGCTTGATGAGAAACTCCGGGCTCTGGGCTTAAACAGCTCGCTGTGCAGCTGGATCCTGGACTTCCTGTCAAGCAGACGCCATGTGGTTAGAATGGGCAGCAACATCTCCTCATCACTGACCCTCAACACAGGAGCCCCGCAGGGCTGTGTTCTCAGCGCACTCCTGTATTCCCTGTACACACATGACTGTGTGGCAACACACAGCTCCAATGCCATCATTAAGTTTGCTGATGATACGACGGTGGTAGGTCTGATCACTGACAATGATGAAACAGCCTACAGAGAGGAGATGCACACTCTGACACACTGGTGCCAGGAGCACAACCTCTCCCTCAACATCAGTAAGACAAAGGAGCTTGTGGTGGACTTCAGGAGAAGAGATAGAGAACACAGTCCCATCACCATCAATGGAGCACCAGTGGAGAGAGTCAGCAGCTTCAAGTTCCTGGGTGTCCACATCACTGAGGAACTCACTTGTTCCATCCACACTGAAGCCGTTGTGAAGAAGGCTCATCAGCGCCTCTTCTTCCTGAGACGGCTGAGGAAGTTTGGAATGAACCGCCACATCCTCACACGGTTCTACACCTGCACTGTAGAGAGCATTCTGACTGGCTGCATCTCCGCCTGGTACGGCAATATCACCGCCCACAACCGCAAAGCACTGCAAAGGGTGGTGCGAACTGCCAGACACATTATCGGAGGTGAGCTTCCCTCCCTCCAGGACATATATACCAGGCGGTGTGTGAAAAAAGCTCGGAGGATCATCAGAGACTGCAGCCACCCGGTCCATGGGCTGTTCTCACTGCTACCATCAGGCGGTATCGCAGCATCAGGACCCGCACCAGCCGACTTAATGACAGCTTCTTCCCCCAAGCAATCAGACTTTTGAACTCTTGATCTCCCAAGATCAAAATACATCAGCACTGCACTTTATTACTCTTATAACTCACATCTCAGTTTATGATTGACTGTCATAAATTATATTATTATTATATAATATTCTCTCTTAACAACACACTGGCAACTTACTATCAACCGACAGCCTGAATGTCAATACAGAACAATCCAACCTACTGTACATTTTATATATACTATATATACTTTTTTAATGTATAATGTGTATTCTATATTGTGTGTATTGTATACTGTACATTGCATGTTATTATTTGTATATTGTGTTATGTGTAATTATGTGTATATTAGATTTTAAATTGTGTTGTAAATCTGACGTTTATTGTAAATTGGTATACATCTCATCACTGTCACGACTACTATGTTGCTCGGAACTGCACCCAAGAATTTCACAAACTATTGCACTTGTGTATATGGTTGTGTGACAATAAAAGTGATTTGATTTTTTTATTTTGATTTGGTGCACATGGTGCAATTTTTCCAGCCTGTGTATTAGTATATATTTATTGCCCATTATTAATTTTAGATACAGTTTTTATATACTGTTATTTACACAGGGCAAATATACTATTTATCAAATCTACTTCTATTACATATCGTATTTTAATGGGGATATAATTTATTCTAGCTGACAGTTACATGAGCAAACAAGGTTTGAACATCAACCATAACAATATCAAACTGAAATTCCCAGCTTTTTAACACTTCTGTGTACAAATTTGAAGGCTGTTTATTGGATAAATACAGGTAAACGTCATTTTATGCGAATACGCATTACTTTATGGAGAGCTTACGACCTACTAGTTAAATCTTATAGCAAAGCAATTTTGCTTGTAATGCATCCAGCGTTACTCGTAATTGTATTTGTACTAGTAATATTTCAATTAGAGAGCTCTACAATATATTTTCTACTAGTAAGAATTCCAATTAAAGAGCTCTGTAATGACATTGTTACTAGTAAGAATGCAATTTCAGAGCTCTCTATTTGCATTTCTACTAGTAATAATGCAAATGCAGAGCTCTACAAATTAAATTAATATAAAATAAAATATAAAATTAAAGAGACCTACAATTGATTTTTTACTAGTAAGAATGTAATTGCAGAGCTCTTTAATTGCAATTCTTACTAGTAAGAATGTAATTGCAGAGTTCTGTAATTAAATTAAAGAGCTCTACAATTACATTCTTACTAGCTGGAATTTCAATTTTATTCATCAGTCCATAACATTTATTCTAGAATAGATTTATATATAAGTCCCTCATTTCATCTGTTGTTGATTGCTCAATTGGAAACATTTTAGTCTCAGATCACACCCTGGTAAGTTTTGAGGTGTTGCCACATATGGAGAAAAGGAAATCATATAGTTGCCGCTTTAATGTATCCCTTTTGCAAAATCCTGAGTTCCAACAAATGTTAAAGGCTGAAATCAGTGTTTATATGGAGACCCACTGGTCCTCAGTATCCTCTGTGGTCATGGCTTGGGAGGCACTTAAGGCGGTTCTTAGGGGCCAGATCATACAGTATGCCTCATTCACCCAAAAAATCCAAAGCATGAAAACTCGTGGAGTTGGAAGGGAATATTAAAAGTGCCGAGGCAGAGCTGAAGCGCCGAATGTCGTCTGATGGCCTCAGAGAATTGACCCGATTGAAATACAGATATAATACTATTTTGTTGCAGAAGGTGGAGTTTTGGCTATTCAGGGCAAGACAATTTAGTTGGGGGACAAGGCAGGAAAACTGCTGGCTAGATATATAAAACAGAGAGAGTGTTTTTCTACCATTCCCTCAGTGAAATCTGCTGGTGGTGAAATATTTACCTCAGCCATTGATATTAATAATGCTTTTAAAGAGCATTATCTATAGTTCCACATCTTCGTCTACTGATGAGGATATTAGAAACTTTGTGGAACCATTAGAACTTCCTAAACTGACGGCTGAGCAAAAAAATTCTCTTGATTCTGAAATAAACTTGGAAGAGCTTGGCGAGGTAATTAAGGCATTGCGTACAGGCAAGGCTCCGGGGCCAGATGGCTTTGCCGCTGAGTTTTTTAGATCTTATGCTACAGAATTGGCTCCACTTTTGCTAGAAGTTTATATGGAATCATTAAAGAATGGAAAGCTTCCGCCAACCATGACACAAGCCTGGATCAGTCTGTAGCTTAAAAGGACAAAGATCCAAGCGAAGTGTTACCGTCCAATTTCCCTGATCCAGCTAGATGTTAAAATAGTCAAAACTTTTGGCTAATCGTTTAAGTAAAGTTATGACATCTTTTATACATATAGATGGCAAATGATCAGACTCCGGTCGCTGCCATCTCACTTGACGCAGAAAAGGCATTTGATATGGTAGAATGGGATTATCTTTTTAAGATTTTGGAAATGTTCGGGTTCGGGAATACTTTTATTGGTTGGATTAAGTTACTTTATAGACACCCGGTAGCAGAGGTACAAACTAATGGATTAATTTCCGATTATTTTACTCTGGATAGGGGCACCCGGCAGGGTTGCCCTCTTTCCCCATTATTGTTCTGTCTTGCCATGGAACTGTTAGCAGCCACGATAAGAAAGGAGGATGAGTTTCCAGGGGTGGTGGTGGGAGGTGAGGCTCATAAGCTTTTGCTTTACGCAGATGATATTTTATCACTTGTTTCCGACCCTACTAGATTTATGCCTTGCCTCCTTATTAATTACTTTTCGAAGTTCTCGGGATACAGAGTTAATTGGTCTAAATCCGAAGCTTTGTCTCTGACAGCATACTGCCCAGTAACGGCTTTTCAGCCGGGCGCCTTCCAGTGGCCCAAACAGGGCATTAAGTATTTGGGTATTTTATTCCCAGCAAATTTGTGTGATTTAGTTAGTTAATTTTGACCCTTTAATAAAAAGGTTTTCGAGCGATGTGGGCAGGTGGGCTTCATTACATTTATCTATGATTGGGAAGGTTAATGTTATTAAAATGAATTGTATTCCAAAATTCAACTACCTGCTACAGTCTCTCCCTGTAGATGTTCTCTTATTTCAAGCAATTTGATAGCATAGCGAAGTCCTTCATTTGAAATGGTAAACATCCCAGATTTCATTTCAATAAGTTGCATTGGCCGAATGACAAAGGTGGGCTAGGCCTACTCAAGATTTTGTTTTATTATTATGCATTCGGTCTCAGACATTTGGCTCATTGGTCACTTCCACCTGAGAGAGCCCCTCCCTGGTTTTGTAATGAACAGAAAGTTCTTCCCCCTATTTCGCCATTGCAAAGCCTTTCTATTAAACTCACCGGTGAAGTTAAACTACACCCCGTTATCTCACATTTGCACTCGGTATGGACAAAAGTGTCCAGAGTGTTTAATTCGTACATTTATTTAAATGTTGCCTCAAGCATATGGCTGAACCCAAAATTATGTATTAATAAGTCCCCTTTCTGCTGGTCAGAGTGCATTGTGAAGGAGGTTAATACGCTCGGTGACCTATATGAGAGTGGAGTGTTGAGATCCTTTGAAAATATGGTTCAACATTTTGGGATTCTCAGATCTCAGTTCTTTAGGTATTTACAGCTGCACCACCTGCTCTGTACTATTTTTGGGAGTAGCATACACCCACCTAAAGTGGCAGATACTCTGGGAGAGGTGATTATTGCTTTTGGAAAAGGTCATGAGGCATCAGTGTATTACTCCCTGCTAATTCAGAGTCTGGGGGATGGAGCTTATATCAAGAGATTATGTGAGAAAGATTTAAACTTGGTATTGGAGGAGGGAGTGTGGGCTAGGATTCTAAAAACATCAAGTCTGCATCTAGAGACACAAGGGTGCACCTTATGCAATTCAAGATTTTACATTGATTCTATTTGACCTCCTCTAGATTGTATAGGCTTGGTCTTAAAGACACACCCACCTGCTGGCGATGCCAATCAGAAGATGGAGACACAAACCCAAATTTTTTTGGTGGCGTGTTAAGATCCAAGAATTTTGGTTGAAGGTTCGGAGTTTTGTGTGTGACGTATTGGGCACTAAAATTTCATTTTGCCCCAGGCTCTGTATTTTGGGCGATGGGGCAATCATCAATATAGGGAATAAACACATGGAAAGTTGGGTCCTGACCAGTGTCATGATCGGTAGACAGATCGTTCTGAGGGGATGAAAGTTGGCTGGTGCGCCCTCATTTCGGGAGTGGTGCACGGAGATGGTCAGGGTGGCAGCATTTGAAGAGATGTCAGATAGAAGGCTGGGCAACCTGAGGGTGTTTGATATGAAGTGGGGCAGCTATCTGACATTTTTGGAGGGCTCTCGGGGAGGGGCAGTGGAGAGGGATTTATAGTTTGAATGTGTGTGATTATTATTATTATTTTATTTATATATATTTGTTTTTTTTTTGTGTGTGTGTGATTTGGCTTTGACCCCAGGGATGTTTGTTGGGGGTTATGGTGGGGTTGGGGATTGGGAGGTGGAGGGGGAATAATGGGGGTTAAAAGTTGATTCTGTGCATTTTTTTTTTTTTTTGCTTTTCTGTTTCATGTGTTAGAATCAATAAAAAATGTTAATCGGGAAAACATGTTGCATTCACTTTTATTGCTTGTCCTGCGATGGATCAGCCTGACTGTAGCCAACTATTTTTGAAGGTTTGTTTGTTTGTGATCTTATAGAGAAAGTTAGAAACTCTTATTATTTAAACTTTAAGAGCTTAATTCTCGTGAGAATTTATCATTTTCATTTTTCTAAAAAATAAACACAATTTTCTGTAAAAAGAAAAAAGAAAAAGAAAAAAGGTGTAATCTCCAGATTTGATATTTCACCACAGTTTTATGATATACATTTTACAGTAAGAGTAATTCCTTAAGTTATATAAGGAGTACACATCTGACATGTAAAATCAAAATGAGAGTTACGGACATAAACATGTAATAAAGACACACATATCCATTAAAGCGAGTAAGCGCTTGTCTTTTTGTCATTGCGAGGCTTCAGTAAAAGTGAAAGATAGTACCTTAAATGCTCCATGCTTTTTCTCTCTCTAAGAGCATTTTTCTCTCTCTAAGAGCATTACCGAAGTCTTTACAACACCCCAGATAAGCACATATTGAATGTGAATTCAATGTATCACAATGTGGTATTACTGATATCAATATGGCCTTCTCTCAAACATTATTTTACCTAGTTCTGTGTGTTATAATGAGCATATTCAAGCTAAATTTATCTGATATCTGAATGTATAGAATTATTTACTGATATCTGAATTTATACAATTATTTACATTAATTATTTAGCAGTTCCATGGACTTCCAGTGCAGCCTCCTTCTCTGCTCATGATGAAGAAGATCTTCACCCAACCAGCAGTGCCATCAGCAGTACCACAACAGCAGGTACTTCCATCACATCAACACCTCATAAAGAGAAAGATGCCACACCACTCCCTAGTGGCATCACCACAACAACAGATGGCAGTCAGATCTCTTTAATAATAGCAGATGACCTGTACTATGGCTAAGTGTCAAGTAATTATGTGTGCTGTGAAATAGTGAAAAAGGAGTCCTGAGTGCACTTTGAATATAGCTTACTTCAAATGTTCTGTTTTATATGTTCCAGTTATTTTTGGAAAATAAATGGTGTTCATTACAAAAAAGGTGTTTGTTATATATTCAGAAGGGCCCGCTTTTGTTTTGTTTTTTTGTTTTTTTTGCCTAGGGCCCCCAGAGTCACTAGAATCACCTCTGATCACGCGTATGACGTATTACGGCGCTTTATTAAGACTTGTTCAAGCTGTTCAAGGCCGCTTACCTTCTAAATACAAATCTAACATGTCCGTACGTGCAAATGTATGTTATATACGGTATATGATCCGATAATGAAACACATTACCCTCCGTACATCTCCTTCTCCAGATTGTTTCTGTGTTCAGGATCTGCCTGAATTTTTTGCACACCAGCGCCAGATTGGGCAGCGCCGTGCCGGGTAAAGAAGCGAAGATCTCAACTAAGAGCTCCGGGGGCAAATCCAGCAGTGACTGCGGACGCGGTGGCCCCGCGCATGCCGAGCCCGAGTCCTCACAACCGTACCCAGTGACCCCACTACCACCACCGGCTCCGCTAGGCCCCGCACCGCAGGTCTTGTGACAGCTGCTGCCATCGGGGTCGTCTTTCATTTTGCCCACGACCCGCTCCTCCTCTTCCACGTCCATGTCCATCTCAGGGTCGCTCTCCTGATCCGCCTGGCTGTGCCTCTGCCGCCGCCTGCACCGCAGCGACTGACCCACTCCACAGAGCCTGGCACACACCGCCATCCGCAGCAACATTACATTATCACCGCACAACAGCTGTCATACCTGAGGTGCTCTTCTAGATAGTGCGCTGAGCTCCCTACGTGATCAGGCGTATTTGCGTGACGAAATCACGTGACACCATCGCGCTGCACGCTTTGACGTAATAGACCTTTTTCACACTCCGGGTTTTGGAATGCAGAAGTGAACGATTGCATTGTAAACTTTGACAGCGGTGAATGGGAGTGAATGTGAGATCACAGCAAATATTATTTTCACTTACCCATTTGCTCCAAGACCAAAAGAAAAAAAATCCACTATTACATTTGAATGACTTTCCAGAAGAGGAAAAAATAAAGAGGGGTGGATTAAGACAGTCAGATGGGAGATGTCAAATTTACTGTCACACTCTCAGCAGCTGTAATAGAAACCCCCTCACAGCTGTAGTAATTCGTTTTTTAATATCTAAGTACGAGAACGAGAAGAACAAACCGCTGTTTTTAATCTTTAAAACAGAAGTCCGACAATACTGTAAAACAATATTGTATGGAAAGCCAAATTATCTTTTAATGTTCCCAGCGTTACTCGTCATAATTGCATTTTTACTAGTAAGAATTCCAATTACAGAGCTCTCTAACTGAGTTTTTACTAGTGAGATTTTCAATTACAGAGCTCTCTAATTTAGTTTTTACTAGTGAGATTTTCAATTACAGAGCTCTCTAATTTAGTTTTTACTAGTGAGATTTTCAATTACAGAGCCCTCTAATTGAATTTTTACTAGTGAGATT
Organism: Myxocyprinus asiaticus; assembly: GCF_019703515.2. Classification (NCBI taxonomy): domain Eukaryota; kingdom Metazoa; phylum Chordata; class Actinopteri; order Cypriniformes; family Catostomidae; genus Myxocyprinus; species Myxocyprinus asiaticus. The sequence goes on from NC_059391.1 coordinate 8,917,554, forward strand.
TTCAATTACAGAGCCCTCTAATTGAATTTTTACTAGTGAGATTTTCAATTACAGAGCCCTCTAATTGAATTTTTACTAGTGAGATTTTCAATTACAGAGCCCTCTAATTGAATTTTTACTAGTGAGATTTTCAATTACAGAGCTCTATAATTGAGTTTTTACTAGTGAGATTTTCAGTTACAGAGCCCTCTAATTGAATTTTTACTAGTGATATTTTCAATTACAGAGCTCTATAATTGAGTTTTTACTAGTGAGATTTTCAATTACAGAGCCCTCTAATTGAGTTTTTACTAGTGATATTTTCAATTACAGAGCTCTATAATTGAATTTTTACTAGTGAGATTTTCAGTTACAGAGCTCTCTAACTGAGTTTTTAGTAGTAAGAATACTAATTAGAGAGCTCTCTATCTGAATGTTTACTGGTAAGAATGCAATTACAGAGCTCTATAATTGAATTTTTACTAGTAAGAATGATATTGTAGAGCTCTTTTATTGCATTCTTACAAGTAAGAGAGTAATTGCAGAGCTCTACAATAGCGGCTGTTACTAGTAAGAATTGAATTGTAGAGCTTTCTGTTTAGTGCTATCTCATTATGGTAATCAAGCTTCATGCATATTCATATTCATCTGCCTTGTATAAATTGTCAGGCAGGAAATGTATATTATTACTAACAATATAATTTCTGTTGTGAAAACCAGGATGTGAATTACACTTTTGAGGGGTCTTCGGGTGGGGTAGGGGGTTTGAAGGGAGAGAGAGAAAATGTATGAGTATATTATTATACAGTAAATGTATTAAAATTATTAGATTAAAATCATTACCAATTCTATTATGTAAACTGGTGCTGTTTTCGAAATTGCCCCTATCCACTTATATGTGCATTTTTATTTGTGTTGGCGATTTTGTAGTGGTGTCCTAATTCATTTACTACATACTGTACGGTATGTTAACTGATTCTTACCCTCAATGCACTGTGATTTCATGTGGACATCCAGTGTACACTCGCCGATGGTATATTGCCCATGATCCATCACAGGAGGACTGACAAGCTGAAGAGAGCATGTGTGGAGAGGGAGCGAGTGAGCAAGAAAGAAATCAAGTAGGAGACACCAGTTTGCACTTTCCCCCATTCCAAAAATCTTTTGTTTCATGCTCTAAAGCTTTTAGAAAGTCATTGATTGATTAAAATGATTCTGTTAACATATTGTTATGATTAGGCAGATGTAATCATAAAGATTATTTTTATTTTGTCATTAACTCAGCTTAATGGCAATTGATTTCATTTTTCACTCATTTACTGAGGAGACAATATTATTAACTCAGAAGACTGCACACAGTGAAAATTATAATTTCCTGGATGTTTCAAACATTTGGTAACATGCAATATTTTCAATTAGATTGCTATAAGGCCACATGAGGGCGCTATGCGCTCATGGTCACTCCTCTGCGTTCAGATCTTCCCAGCTTGGAAGGAAAGTTTCAAGATACTAAATAATGAATAAACACATACCCTTGTTCATCTGTGTTTATTCTTGTTGGATGCAATTAAAATGTTTGCTAAATAAGCTTAAAAAATTTTAAATAATCTAATAATATATTAACCACACCACGCATGGCCTTTATTTTGAAATTTAGCCTACCTCAGGTGGGATTTGAAAAGGGAAATGGATGTAACTGCCTCTGCTTTGCATCTCATGAATAAAAGTTTTTACTAGTAAGAATGCAATTGTAGAGCTCTTTAATTAACATTTTTACTTGTAAAAATTCAGTTAGAGAGCTCTGTTAATGATTAATTACTAGTGAGAATTGAACTGCATAGCTCTCTAATTAAATTCTTACTAGTAAAAATGCAATTATGTGGAATAACGCTGGGAATATTTAAAGATAAATCGGCTTGCCATAATATTGAACTTGTAAAATAAGAAAGCTGTGAAATGTGTCATCAATTTGATGTCTTTATTTAATGTATCCCCTGGTTGTACCCTGCTTTGTTGTTGTCTCTTTGTTTCTTTTTTTTTTTTTTTTATTCTACGTTTCTTGTAATATTGATATACCAAATTAGGTGCCCCTTTTATCTATTTATAACTATAATATTGCTAAAACTACTTACATACCTAAATTACATAAACAAGTTTACTTGCATGGTCTTAAATCAATTTTAAACATAATTTCTCCCCTCACGGGTATTTTAATTGGAACAGCCAAAACATTTTATGTCAGGGCCGAATCTAGGGGGTGCAGGGCTGTGCTTTGCTGAAAATGCAATGTATGTGAAAGTATTTTGTCTGGCAACAGTAATTGTGTGACTACAAATACCTCTTGTTCTAATGGCATCGAATGAATAATAATAAAAAATACGTAATTACTTGCGGAAGTCTTGCAGGTCCGCATCAGTGCTAAATTGTTTTGATGTAAAACCAGCGGCTACAAAAACATCACTTTGTAATTAAAAAATGATAATAAATCAGAATATTTTCGGAGAGTCTTTGGAAACTCTCGCAACAGTGCATAATAAAGACATCTGCTGGTCAAATATGTGTAACTGCAACGAGAAGAAAGTCCAAATAAATGATAAATGTGGTCTCCTTACGCCTTCATTTTTTCCCAAATGAATTGGATCTCTTAAATATTTTAATCAGTATAATATATTAAATTCTGATTCAATAGACGGTCAGACCATTGTGATTGATCCATCATCTGATCCGAGAAAGAATACAACACCAGAGCAATGCAAAGGTTTTGTTAATTTAAATATCATTGTGTGATAATTTGTCACTAAATAAATTACAGTCTAATACATTCTGAAACTCGCTGGCTTGAAAACCAAACTCAATGAAATTGCAGGATTTTTTCCCTCTAGTCTCACTGGACAACATTGTCTATTAAAATGTGTTCATTTGCGTCTACATTTGTTGATGTTGTTTTGTATATTAAAAAAAAAATCGACCAGCTGTAAAATGACTTTTTTTATTTTTATTTTATTTATTTATTTTTATTTAGAACAATTCAAATTGAACAAACAAAAGTAGGCTACAAATTACAATTTTAAAAACATTATTATATATATATATATTTAAAAACATGTCAGGGATATAGGGGAAAAATATATGAAAGTGAAGCAACAAAAATAACGCTATAGAAAAATGTTGTACACAGTAAACAGTTGCACAGTTCGTATTGCTTTCATGTTTTCACTTTTAGATATCGTTTCCAAATATGTTTGAATTTACATTTTAAATGGTTAAAATACAGATATTTTTTCAGCCCATTTAACTTTATGTTTATAACGAGCCATAAAAATAATTAAATCACAAATAAATAATTTTTATCATTATCAATTGTAATACACTTCAACATTACATCAGTTTCTTCAAAAATAATAATAATCTTGGCCGGGTTTTTTTTATTTTTATTTTATTTATTTATTTTTTAATAATTTTTCAACTCTTTTCAAACGCCTTGTGCTTTAGGGCACTACCTTAATCTAGTAAAATGATTGACGTACCCTGCAACCACTATCGACAGTAATTGGTCTATCCTCGTCAGCGCTGAGAAAAGTAACACCTACCACAAGACAAAACAGGCAAGTCTTTCTACAATTTGCCGCTTGCTGAGGTGATCATCACAATTCACAAACATTCGTAGAAACAATATAATAACAAAACAACTTTTGTAAAACTTGCCATTGTTAATATATATATATATATATATATATATATATATATATATATATATATATATATATATATATATATATATATATACTCCAGTTTCCATAGCAACGAGAAGAACAAACGAAAGAAGTAGAAGACATGGTAACTTCATGTTGTTTTTCTTGAAGTTTACGTTGAAAAATATCGATCGATGTTATAATTATGACAGTTTTACTTTGTCCAGGCTGAAGTCGAAGACACTTTAAAGAGAATTCAGAGCCATAAGGGTGTTATTGGCACAATCGTCGTTAATGGAGAAGGCAAGTAACCGTTACAGTACTATGTTTTTACTATAGTAACTGTAACTGGAGTTTTTTTTGGATGTAGATTCATTGTAAATAATTTTTAAGAAAAGACAGGATGTAGTATCTAAATGTGTTTTCATTAGAAACACAATAGTTTGTTTTATAGAAACCATAGTTATGGTAATGAGGAGTCATCCATGATTTTACCTGTAATATCATCTTAATATAAACACCACAAACGATGGTTAATGCAAAATGTGGTGATTGTATTGTATTGTATTGTATTTGATTGAATGATTTTTACCATACCATATATTCATATGACTAAAGGTCAATCAGTTCTACACTGGTGGCACAGATTTGTACAGATTTTTGCTCTTATGGAAAGAAATGGGTAATTTTATTCACCAAAGTGGCATTCAGCTGATCGCAGTGTATAGTCAGGACATTAATAATGTGAAATTGTACTATTACAATTTGAAAAACTACTTAAATTACTTCAAAGAGTTGCAGCAATGACAGCTTTGCAGATCCTTGGCATTCTAGTTGTCAGTTTGTCCAGATACTCAGGTGACATTTCACCCCACACTTCCTGTAGCACTTGCCATAGATGTGGCTGTCTTGTCGGACACTTCTCACACATCTTACAGTCTAGCTGATCACACAAAAGCTCAATGGGGTTCAGATCCATAACACTCTTTTCCAATTATCTGTTGTCCAATGTCTGTGTTTCTTTGCCCACTCTAACCTTTTCTTTTTGCTTTTCTGTTCAAAAGTGGCTTTTTCTTTGCAATTCTTCCCATAAGGCCTGCACCCCTGAGTCTTCTCTTTACTGTTGTACATGAAACTGATGTTGAGCAGGTAGAATTCAATGAAGCTGTCAGCTGAGGACATGTGAGGCATCTATTTCTCAAACTAGAGACTCTGATGTACTTATCTTCTTGTTTAGTTGTACATCTGGCCTTCCACATCTCTTTCTGTCCTTGTTAGAGCCAGTTGTCATTTGTCTTTGAAGATTGTAGTGTACACCTTTGTATGAAATCTGCAATTTCAAACGTTGTATAGCCTTCATTCCTCAAAACAATGATTCACTGATGAGTTTCTAGAGAAAGCTGTTTTTTGTTTTTTTTTGTGCAATTTTTGACCAAATATTGACCTTAAGACATGCCAGTCTATTGCATACTATGGCAACTCAAAAACAAACACAAAGACAATGTTAAGCTTCATTTAACGACCCAAATAGCTTTCAACTGTGTTTTATATAATGGCAAGTGATTTTCTAGTACCAAATTAGCAATTTAGCATGATTACTCAAGGATAAGGTGTTGGAGTGATGGCTGCTGGAAATGGGGCCTGTCTAGATTTGATCAAAAATTACTTTTATCAAATAGTGATGGTGCTGTTTTTTACATCAGTAATGTCCTGACTATACTTCATGATCAGTTGAATGCCACTTTGGTGAATTAAAGTACCAATTTCCTTCCAAAACAGCTAAATCTGTACATTATTCCCAACTTTTGGCCGCCAGTGTATATCAGTGTATTCGACCATGATCTGGTTTGTTTGCTCTTTTATTGTTAGGTATTCCCATCAGAACTACACTAGACAACTCCACCACTGTGCTGTATGCCGGACTGCTGCATCAACTGACTATAAAAGCCAGAAGTACAGTGAGAGACATTGACCCCCAGAATGACCTGACATTCCTGCGCATCAGATCCAAGAAACACGAGATCATGGTGGCGCCAGGTAGGTCACCATATTATCAGACCCCTCTTATCGAGCTTGCTGTCAAACACTTTCACCTTTTCCCCATTCTTCCAGATAAAGAATACCTGTTGATTGTGATCCAGAACCCCAGTGAATAACATGGTCACTGTTAAACGACATCAGGAGGTTTGCACACTGTTTTTGTCGGGGGTTTCACATCGGCATAGTAAATAATTTTCTTAAATGTGTGAATTTGTATTAACATGATGTTCATAAACATGTATGATGTTTCGTATGGTGTTCACCACTTGAGATAATCCAAGACTGCAACCTATCTGTTATCCTCAAGTTATTTATGAAATTATAACGTTTGATTGTGCGGTGTCATTGATTACATGTAATATTGTCAATAAATAAGTGAATCCATGTTTGTTAAAGGTCTTCTAAATGTAAATTGAGTTTCTCTGGCTTCATAACAATTTTATGATATGGCTAAATGAATGGTTGTTTTCGTTCCCCTCACGCAGTAAATTCAAGTTTAATAGATACAATATCCACTAGAGGGATCCACTTTATTGCTGCTTCTTTGCTTCTCTGAAATATTGCTGGTTTAATCAGTTGTAACAGCAGCAGTCTGGTTTACTATACACTTCTAGTTCAAAAGGTAATGGGATGTGTTTGTGGATGCATATCATTTAAATGCATTTGTTCCTTAGGAAACAAACACTGCACATTTAATAAAATTACACTGGATAGATGAGATGAGATGGATGTCAGCTGGAACTTTTGGGTTCACATTTCTTTTGTGTTGGAGTAGCCCAAGTGTATTTGCCTGCGGGTATAGTGTTGTGTTTTGAAAGGCATAATGTGACCTGAAACTTTATGCTCTAATTAATATCAGGCCACATCCACACTACTCCATTTTCAGTTTCCTAACGTCATCGTTTTATTATGGAAGTCAGATCCTGCCATGGTATTAAAAAAAATAAAAGAGAAAATTTTGACTTTATATCCTGAATTGTGACTTTATTTCTCACAATTTGGAAATAAATTTGCTATTGCGACTTTGTGATATAAGTTTACATCTCACAATTGCAACTTTATTTCTTGCAATTTCAACGTTATATCTCATAATTGTGACCATATCTCGCAATTTTTATTTTATATCTTGCAATTTTGACTTTATATCTCACATTTTCATCTTTATATCTCGCAAATGCAACTTTATATATCACAATTGCAACTTCATTTCTCAAAAGTGCGACTTTATATCTTGCAATTCTAGGTTATAAAGTCGCACTTGTGAGAAATAAGTTGCAAATAGTCACAGTTGCTAAACAAACTACCAATTCTGAGTTTATTTCTTGCAATTGCAACTATATCGTGCAATTTTTATTTTATTTCCTGCAATTGAGACTTTATATCTTTAAAATGCAACTTTATAACTCTCTATTGCAACTTCATTTTTCACAAGTACGACTTTATATCTTGCCATTCTGGGTTATAAAGTCGCACTTGTGAGAAATAAAGTCGCGAATAGTCACAAAATGATTATATCTCACAATTTTGCCTTATATTTAGCAATTTTTATTTTATTTCTTGCAATTGCAATGTTATTTCTCGCAATTGCGTCTATGTATATCTCACTATTTCAAATTTATAGGCCACAAATTTGACTTAACTCACAGTTGCATGATATAAAGCTGCAATTTTCAAGATATAAAGTCACAGTTGTGAGAGGTAGACAGAATTTCCTTTTATTATTGTTCTGTTCTTTCTGTAGCAGGATCAATGCACCATACATTATAACTCAGAATTGAGAGAATAGAGTCACATTTGCGAGACAAAATAACAATTCTGAGTTTAGTTCTCACAATTGCTAGTGTATCTCACAATGTTGGTTTTATATCTCGCAAATTTGACTTAACTCGCAATTGCATGATATGAAGCCACAGTTGTGAGATATGTCACAATTGTGAGAAATAAAGTCAGAATTTTGAGATGTACTGAGACAGAATTACCTTTTTTATTTTTCTATTTTGTAGCAGGATCAATGCACCATTCTGTAACTGTAAGCTGTTGACTGGTAGCCTTATTTTCATTATTTACCATTACCTTTTTATCAATGGTCATGTGTAATTTGATTTTCATCCTCTTATTACGGTACTGATAATAACTGGATGTGAACAGAATATTTCTGGTCTCTAAGTCACATTCATTTTGTAAATTGACAAGCAACTCTATCAAAATGAGTTTAATGTTAAACACGAGTCAAAATTACTAACATTCACTAATGTACCACAGGGCTCTTTGATAAGATTATGAGGATGCTTGGTTATCGATAAGCAATCAATATCTCCAAAACATCAGTACCCCCAGTAAATCTAGCAAAATTATTGTATCCAACAATTAAAATCATACAACAGTGTTATAATTTTTACAGTCTGTTGATTTGATATTCACTGTTGAAACTTTTTTTTTTTTTTTTTTTAAATATTGTTCTGATTGTAACTGAATAAAATGACCAAAAACACGATATTTAGTTGTGTCCCACATTTTGCCTGTTACTGTATAACACCCTATTTAAAAATGTAACATTCCATAAAATTGTGACACCCAGGAAGTAACCTTTCTTGGACCCTTCTATTACATCCCTGGAAGACAAGTAAATAGTCACTTAATTTTCTTAATTTTTATACAAATAGTAATACTGACTACATTCATTTAACTCAACCATGCAACTTTGTTTCCAAAGTTATTGTAAGAAATTGTAAAAGTACTTTCGAAATTGTAAGTCAGACATTTTTGTTAACAGGTTCCGAAAATATTTGAGCCTCATATAGAACAAATAGAAAATAAAACAGCACATAATGTATACAATTTAGTTTAGTTTAGAGTTAGGAGTTTTCCTTTCAATGATACTTTGTTGAAAAAGAATGAATTTTGATTTAATTTTTAAGAGTTTCAGGCCCCATTTTGCACCATATTTAGAGGAAGCACATTAAAGCTTTAAAATCTTTTTGCTGTTAAGATTCTTTCTCGTATCCCAGATTAATATGCTCAGTCAACTATAAGTCAATTTTCTGGAATCTGATTGAAAACTGAGTGTGCATTCAAGAGATTGCACACTGAGTGATTATTTCTTTCAGAGAATTCCGTTTGATGATGCTTGTATTAAAGAAATTGCACACTTCAGCTTTTAAAGAATATTATGGGCTCAATATACAGTAGAAGTCAGAAGTTTACATACACTTAGGTTGAAGTCATTAAAACTTTTTTAACCACTCCACAGATTTAATATTAGCAAACTATAGTTTTGGCAAGTTGTTTAATACATCTACTTTGTGCATGACACAAGTACTTTTTCCAACAATTGTTTACAGACAGATTGTTTCACTTGAATTGACTATATCACAGTTCAAGTGGGTCAGAAGTTTGCATTCACTAAGTTAACTGTGCCTTTAAGCAGCTTGGAAAATTCCAGAAAATGATGTCAAGCCTTTAGGCAATTAGCCAATTAGCTTGTGATAGGCTAATTGGAGTCAATTGTAGGTGTACCTGTGGATGTATTTTAAGGCCTACCTTCAAACTCAGTGCCTCTTTGCTTGACATCATGGGAAAATCAAAATAAATCAGACCTCCACAAGTCTGGTTCATCCTTGGGAGCAATTTCCAAACTCCTGAAGGTACCATGTTCATCTGTACAAACAATAGTACGCAAGTATATACACCATGGGACCACGCAGCCATCATACCGCTCAGGAAGGAGACACATTCTGTCTCCTAAAGGTGAATGTAGTTTGGTGTGAAAAGTGCAAATCAATCCCTGAAACACAGCAAAAGACCTTGTGAAGATGCTGGAGGAAACAGGTAGACAAGTATCTATATCCACAGTAAAACAAGTCCTATATCGACATAACCTGAAAGGTTACTCGGCAAGGAAGAAGCCAGTGCTCCAAAACAGCCATAAAAAAGCCAGACTACAGTTTGCAAGTGCACATGGGGACAAAGATCTTACTTTTTGGAGAAATTTCCTCTGGTCCGATGAAACAAAAATGTAACTTTTTGGCCATAATGACCATTGTTATGTTTGGAGGAAAAAGGGTGAGGCCTGCAAGCCAAAGAGCACCATCCCAACTGTGATGCATAGGGATTGGCAGCATCATGTTGCGGGGGTGCTTTGCTGCAGAAGGTACTGGTGCAATTCACAAAATAGATGACATCATGAGGAAGAAAATGATGTGCATACATTGAAGCAACATCTCAAGACATCAGCCATGAAGTTAAAGCTCGGTCGCAAATGGGTCTTCCAAATGGAAAATGACCCCAAGCATACCGCCAAAGTTGTGGCAAAATGGCTTAAGGACAACAAAGTCAAGGTATTGGAGTGGCCATCACAAAGCCCTGACCTCAATCTTAATTTGTGGGCAGAACTGAAAAAGCATGTGTGAGCAAGGAGGCCAACAAACCTGACTCAGTTACACCAGTTCTGTCTGGAGGAATGGGCCAAAATTCCAGCAACTTATTGTGAGATGCTCGTGGCTACCCAAAACGTTTGACCCAAGTTAAACAATTTAAAGGCAATGCTACCAAATAGTAACAAAGTGTATGTAAACTTCTGACCCACTGGGAATGTGATGAAAGAAATAAAGGCTGAAATAAATCATTCTCTCTACTATTATTCTGACATTTCACATTCTTAAAATAAAGTAGTGATCCTAACTGACCTAAGACAGGGAATGTTTTCTGTGATTAAATGTCAGGAATTGTGAAAAACTGAGTTTGAGTGTATTTGGCTAAGGTGTATGTAAACTTCTGACTTTAACTTCTGAAGTTAAGCTTAATTAACAGAATTTGTGTGGCTCAATGTTGATTACCACAAAAAAAAAAAAAAAAAAAAAAGTTTTTTCTTTTTCTTTTTTTATGGCAGTCGTGGCTTCAGTTCAGGCACTTACAAGGGAAGGAGAGACAAGTCAAAATTATTTTCTTGTGGAAATCAACAATATGATCCAAATGCTGATAATTGAGTTTAACTTGTTTTGAAGGAATATAGGAACATTCCTGTAAGCTTTGAAATGTGTGTGTCTATCCAGTAAGTATAACCTCTGATGTCCTTACCCATTCAGATACCTGGAGTGTGTTAGCTGAAATGTAAACTCTATAACCCTAAAATGATAATGAGAAGGGGTCTAGAAATCACCTGCCTGAATGAACCTCGTTGGAGTGTCTCGCTGCTGGACTGACCTCTGTTCGGCTTCCATCTGCTGTCTGTTTCACATGCCCAGCACTGCCAATTGGCACTCTCAGCATGGGGCAAGAAGCCAGCAGGTGGGTACAAGATCTCATGTTCTAAGACCAGCTCCTGAGCAGAGCCCATGACAGAGTGTCAGTGCAAAATAATTAAACAGAGAATTAATGATTTGGTTACCCAACACCTCAACATTGACTCAACCAATGGCCTAAGTTTGGGGTGGGATCTGTTTAAACAACCAATTGAAAACGGGGATTGTTCAGGAAACCTGCTTGAAAACAGTCATTATTTTAGCATTTACATTTGATGATGCAAGTGGTGCAGAAATTACTTTAGCTAAAAATCATAAAGAAGTGAACATACCTCAAGTATTGATGGTGTTTATGCAAGTTATTGTGTGTCAGTGTGTGTTAAAATGTCTTAGTGAGCATAGCTGAAAATGTAAACATCTGGATATGATTGAATTGCTATTTAAAGTAATATAAAACAGTCAGTCTAACAATGACAGCAACAAGATGTTACCCATTACCCTTGACTGGTGTAGGATGCTAAAGCAGCTCTGTGTGATGAGTTTAGTGCTTTAGTGGTGTAAATGTTTACCTGCTGCTAATCTGACAGCTGTTACGAGAACAGGTGATAGGCTACAACTCACAGGACACTCTAGCCGTCCTTATCTAAATGAGCTCTTACAGGATTAAACACTTTGTTCAGTCAGAGGAATTTATTATGTGATCTGGGAAGGGCAAAGTTGTCATCATATTATGTTACTTTAAGATGCCTCTCACATTTTCAAACTTATGGGTGTGTTTGGTTTTAACATGGAGCCAATTCTGTAATCTTTACCATTTCAAATCCCTATAACATTTGCAAAATATGTTCTGGTAAGAGTGTTGCAGTAGCATTTTGCTTTAATACTGCATTTTGAATTGTGGTGAAAGTGCAGTTGTTATGTAACGGAAGGGGCGCGGTTACCGGGCCATGATTCTGGCCTGACGAAGCAAAAAGAGGGCAACTGTGCCCATCCACTTTTTTAGCCGTATTGTTTCAGGAAGTATAAACTAAACCAACCACATCCAAGGTGAATCACACCATTACAAACTTTGTTTTGTAGCAAAATAGTATTTGAAAATCTGACAAAAAGACAAACGTAAAAGACTGTGTACTTAACATCATGACGGAATGAATTACAATCCCATTAAGCACTGTAAATTATGTAATCTAATTAAAAACTAAGGGGAAATATAAAACTATTGATTTTATGTTGTTGATTATAAGTAAAGAAACAATTTAGTTGGATTTTATATTTACAAGTATATATATATAAGTAGTTGGAGAGTGTAGTGAGACTGACTCGATTGCATCATTCACTGGAAATGGGCGGTCGCTGCAGGGCTTGTTTGCCGCACTTTGTCAACCACGATTCTTTGATTGGTGGATTACTTCCCATCAGGATAATGGGTAGTGTAGTTCTTCACCAGAAATTCCAGTATTTTTTTTTTTTTTTTAAATAAACATGAATTGATGTGGACTGATGGCTTCAACAGAATACCATCAATCAACAACCTCGGAGCTCATGGTAGGTCTGTCTTTTAAGGTTTATAAGTGATCGTTTATAAGTGATCGTTAAAAATGTTCACCCTTATGGAGAAAATAAATGGGACTTTTACTTCCAGAAACCACATATTGGAACTAGCGAAACTTCTGTGAAGACAGCACATTGCAAATGTGAGTTCAATGCTTTACCATCACCCCACACTGTGTAAATATGTACTTTATTTAAGATATAAGTGTTGAACTGAGGTTGGCTAACATGTTAAAACTAGCGGCAACACCAAAATACCTTAAGGCAGGTCAGTTCACTCGGCAGCCATATTTGTAGCACCTCCAGGCATCCATTTTCTATTGATACAAGCAAAGCTTCTATCTACTTGAATGGGGAAAGATCAACATAATCTCATGATAACTCATGATAATTAGTACGAGATGGAGAAGTCACAAGATACTGTACAACTTGGCTCATATGAAAAGGAATCACTTTTATTTACAGGTGCATCTCAATAAATTAGAATGTCGTGGAAAAGTTCATTTATTTCAGTAATTCAACTCAAATTGTGAAACTCGTGTATTAAATAAATTCAATGCACACAGACTGAAGTAGTTTAAGTCTTTGGTTCTTTTAATTGTGATGATTTTGGCTCACATTTTACAAAAACCCACCAATTCACTATCTCAAAAAATTAGAATATGGTGACATGCCAATCAGCTAATCAACTCAAAACACCTGCAAAGGTTTCCTGAGCCTTCAAAATGGTCTCTCAGTTTGGTTCACTAGGCTACACAATCATGGGGAAGACTGCTGACCTGACAGTTGTCCAGAAGACAATCATTGACACCCTTCACAAGGAGGGTAAGCCACAAACATTCATTGCCAAAGAAGCTGGCTGTTCACAGAGTGCTGTATCCAAGCATGTAAACAGAAAGTTGAGTGGAAGGAAAAAGTGTGGAAGAAAAAGATGCACAACCAACCGAGAGAACCGCAGCCTTATGAGGATTGTCAAGCAAAATCGATTCAAGAATTTGGGTGAACTTCACAAGGAATGGACTGAGGCTGGGGTCAAGGCATCAACCACACACAGACATGTCAAGGAATTTGACTACAGTTGTCGTATTCCTCTTGTTAAGCCACTCCTGAACCACAGACAACATCAGAGGCATCTTACCTGGGCTAAGGAGAAGGAGAAACTGGACTGTTGCCCAGTGGTCCAAAGTCCTCTTTTCAGATGAGAGCAAGTTTTGTATTTCATTTGGAAACCAAGGTCCTAGAGTCTGGAGGAAGGGTGGAGAAGCTCATAGCCCAAGTTGCTTGAAGTCCAGTGTTAAGTTTCCACAGTCTGTGATGATTTGGGGTGCAATGTCATCTGATGGTGTTGGTCCATTGTGTTTTTTGAAAACCAAAGTCACTGCACCCGTTTACCAAGAAATTTTGGAGCACTTCATGCTTCCTTCTGCTGACCAGCTTTTTAAAGATGCTGATTTCATTTTCCAGCAGGATTTGGCACCTGCCCACACTGCCAAAAGCACCAAAAGTTGGTTAAATGACCATGGTGTTGGTGTGCTTGACTGGCCAGCAAACTCACCAGACCTGAACCCCATAGAGAATCTATGGGATATTGTCAAGAGGAAAATGAGAAACATGAGACCAAAAAATTCAGATGAGCTGAAGGCCACTGTCAAAGAAACCTGGGCTTCCATACCACCTCAGCAGTGCCACAAACTGATCACCTCCATGTCATGCCGAATTGAGGCAGTAATTAAAGCAAAAGGAGCCCCTACCAAGTATTGAGTACATATACAGTAAATGAACATACTTTCCAGAAGGCCAACAATTCACTAAAAATGTTTTTTTATTGGTCTTATGATGTATTCTAATTTTTTGAGATAGTGAATTGGTGGGTTTTTGTTAAATGTGAGCCAAAATCATCACAATTAAAAGAACCAAAGACTTAAACTACTTCAGTCTTTGTGCATTGAATTTATTTAATACACGAGTTTCACAATTTGAGTTGAATTACTGAAATAAATGAACTTTTCCACGACATTCAAATTTATTGAGATGCACCTGTATATAAGAGACTAACCAATCAACAGAATTTCAAATTGATAGAATAAAGGTGTCAAATTTTTGCTAGCCTCTTGTCCAACACTTTAATTTAAAGTGATAGTTCACCCAAAAATTTTAATTCTCTCATCATTTACTCACCGTTATGCTATCAGATGTGTATGACTTTCTTTCTTCTGCAGAGCACAAATTATGATTTTTAGAAGAATTTCTCAGCTCTTTTGGTCCATACAATGTAAGTGAATGGGTGACAAAATTCTGAAGCTCAAAAAAATCACATAAATCAACATAAAAGTAATCCATAAGGCTCCAGTGTTTAAATCAATGTCTTTAGAAGCGATTGATTGATCTTCAGTCAATCTCCATTGTTCACTTCCATATTCTTCTTGTGTTTTTGGTGATTTGCATTCTGCATGAATATCGCCCCCTACTGGGCAGGGAAAATCATTAAATATTTAAATATAATCATTAAATATTTAATACTTAAATATTAATCTGTTTCTCACCCATATGTATCATATCCCTTCTGAAGATATGGATTAAAATGCAGGAGTAGTATGGATTACTATTATGATGCATTTGTATGATTTTTGCAGCATCAAAATTCTGGCAAACATTCATTTGCATTGTAAGGACCTACAGAGCTGAGATATTCTTCTAAAAATCATAATTTGTGTTTTGCAGAAGAAAGAAAGTCATACACATCTGGGATGGCATGAGGGTGAGTAAATGATGAGAGAATTTTTTGGGTGAACTCTCCTTTTAAGAAAAGAAAGTCAGTGAACAAATTAGGCTACTCATTCAATATTTTTTACACAATAAATATAACTGATATACAGTATGTCAATAACCTGTCATATGTTTCCCTTGTCTCATTCTGAAATTCCAATGTTTTCGTTCTTCCATGGTGCATAAAAGTTATTTTCCTATTAAAATCATGGTTAGGGTTAGTACTGTACAAGCCAACTCGTACAATTTACTGTAGGGTTTTTGTACAAGCCAACCTGTACAATTTTGCCATCTGTTACTGTTACTTGTCATGAAACCGGGTTGGAATGACCGAAATCTTCAAAATACCTGGTCAAGATTCCATTCAAATCACATTTGAATTGCATTTAAAATCAGCAATAAAATCTGTCAACAATGGCATCATAAACTGTGCTTCTTTAGCTCAAATCACCCAGGCTGCCCTAGCTAATGCGTATGCAAATTCTCAAGTTAACAGACAGACGATGTCTCAGTCAAAGAGGTGATTGGGTCTTTTAGCTGTAAGGCAGGACTTTCATTCTTACAGTCGCCATATTTTGTGTTATGATTTCTCCCATTCATAAGAGAGACATGTCTCATTCTATAATGTCTCTGGCAACACATCACATGCGTTTGAAACGTCACTTCCTTCAGCTGAAAAATGGCAAATGCAAAAATGTTTGCATTCTGATTTAGATGTTACTATCCCTCAAAATTCATACACTGTTTGGCTGGGTGTATAATATATAGTGTAAGTGCACAGTATGTAGATCATCATTTTCAGAAAGCTATAGACTCTTTGCCCAATCTAGATCTGCCGGCTTCTTTCTGTACCCTGTTGCCCGCTGCTCACCTTTGACCTGTACCTTTATAATAACCAGTGATTAAGTGTCCATCACTCTAGCCACTTTATTACACCTACTGTACATTAACCTGCCCAGACTGCTCTTTTCCATACTCACGAACTGTCTAACATTTGTCATGTTTATATTCTCACGGTCTGTCTAGCAGCTGTCATATTTACTTGCACCTCATCCAACTAACAGTCACTTTACAAGCAAGGCTTGTTTACAAGATGTAGTCACTGACCCCATATGGACCTCTACTGACCTGGAAAATATGAATATGTTCATAACTGACCTGGCTGATTATATAAAATGTAAAGATAAATAAAAAAAACTGTAACCAATATCAAAAATATGTCCGGTGCATGCTGTATTTATTGTCATATTGCACTTGTGTATACTGTCAGGATGTGCACTGTATTTACTGTAGTAATGTCCTGTGAATACTGTGTCATCTTGAACTGCTGTATCATTGTATTCTACATTCTGTCTTACATTTAAAGGTGTACTCAGTCATTTTTTGTTTATATTACACTGACGCCTGTCAGTATGGATAAAACATCATAATTCAATTATTCTACAAGCAAAAGTAATAACTGGGCATTGAGATGCTCAACACAGTAGACCCCATGAGGCAGGTCTTTAAATGTTACATGCTTAAATGTCTACTAGCCATATGTATATCCTCTAGTAATATTGTCAGTCACAATCAAGAGTCCATTCACACACCCACGCTGCCCCACCTCTTGCCCTCTGAACTGATTGGCTCATTACTATAGGCAAACTGTCAGCCTTACCTCCCCCATACCCCCTAGAGAAAAGCAGGACTACTCCCCAGCTGTTCCTACATGAAGAGAGGCCTGTGTATGTTGCTATGGGGATGCATACACAGGGTAAAGAGAGTTTTCAAATGTCACATGTACGTCTATAGCTAAAATCAAATCAAATCAAATCAAATCAAATGTTTTACAATGTTTTGGTAGAACAGAGCCACAGTTTTTACACGATATACCATATACATCTATAAATTTTGTTTGGCCTTGTACCCTTGACCCATGATGTTTATGTTCCCTCAGCCCAGAGAGCCCTTTGGCTGTGTCTGTCTGCTGCATTGTATAGAAGATTGTGCATTAACACCAATTAGCTTCAAATTCAGCTCATCTTCACCCATGTACACTATAACACCTGGGCAAGAGGAGAAACCTGAGGCCACAAGAGCCAATTAGAACAGAGCAACACAGATGGAAGACTGGACATTGGACATATTTATTTGGAGGCAAACATATGTGTGAAACAAGACATGGAAGAAAGAATTTAGAGCACAACTTCCATGTTAGCCACTTAAAGGTTTTTAAAGCTATTTGCCATAAAACCCAGCTGTTACTTATAGGAAAATAACTGAAATAAACAAGGGTAAAGATTATTTTCTAACCTCACAAAAAAAGGTTGCATGGTAAGTTTGGTAAGAAAAACCATGGTACTGAATGATATTGTAGTCATGTACTTTTTACATTGTACTCCAAAGCACTCCAAAGAAGACCATGGTTCTAGCGTGGTATGCATCCAAAAAAACAAAAACAAAAAATACTGCCAGAGATCTTATAGTACTGAGATAACAACCTTCGCGGTTCTATCACTGGAGAGAGCGTAATGGCTGTTACGGTCAACTAGCATGTTACGACAATTTGCTGATGCTATACAAATGAATGGAGAGAGCCGGAAACTGAAACCTTCCAGTCGTAAAATCGTCTGAGACTTCTCTTGAAACAGCAATTTTACCATAGTAAACTCCACACTTCGTTCACTCCAAATGAACTGTTTAGTGTAAAACATGTTGAAGACATGTCTCTTTGTCCATGTACCGCCATAGAATGTCTATGGAACAGCAGCATTACACTAATCTATACTAATCTTGTAGGCTTACTGTAACAAAGTTCGTGATGGGGTGCAGGGAGACTGTGAAATCCAACTCAAAAGGTAATTTTATTTTATACTTTTCAGTATTTAACACACACTCAATGTTTGCTTTTCAGCAGAACGTTTCTGGTTCATCCACACGCTGGAAGCTCAGCTCTCTCTCTCTTCACTGGAGTCTGGCTCGCTCTTAAAACCCGTCTCCACTCTCACTGCAATGAAAAACAGCTGTTAGAGACAATCATTGCCAGGTGAAGATCCTTACTGTTCTCATCTCCAGATTTCGCTCTCCATTCACAAGCCGGTGCTCAACCACGCCCCCACCACCACACTTACATATCAGAAGGGCTTTGGTACTGCTGTGATACATGTCAATATAACCATGGTGTTACCATGGTGACATATCCCAAAATTTTTTTTGCCCAATACCTTAAGCATGACCAAAAACAAAGAATACCATTACAAATACAAAGAATACCTGTTATTTAAAAAATACCAGGGTATTACTATGGTAAATGTCCAATAAACATGGTTATTCCTAGTTATTGTTCGGTAGTTTTGGTTAGTATATGGTTTCAGCATAATGTTGTGCCTCTGCTGACACCTTATCAAAAATATATTGTCCATAAGTTACAGTTCTCACAAAATAAAAAAATCTGTTTTTTTAAAAGGTTATTGGGAGATTTTATTTTATTTTATTTTACGTGACCAAGTAGTTGCTTTTTGGTCTTTTTTAAAAAAGCAACTATTTTTTATTTTATTTTATTTAGCCACAGTACTTTAGCCACAGCATACATAAAGCTACATTCACCTTGTCTTCCCAGATGCTAAGCAAAAAATTCAGAGTGGGTTCATGAACTGTGAAGCAGTGCAAAACCAAAAACAGTACTGAAAGTGGCAATGACTCTTTACATAGCCAAAAACTGCAGGATGTGAGTCACGCTGACAATTTTAGGGAGCTTTATTTGTGGTCCTTTTTCACTATCATATCCTCCAAGCCTTTCGTGTTTGTATTTAATGGATTTCCAGCTGTGCGACAGGGAGAAAGAAAGAAAGGGAACCACAACTCTAGGCACTTTCAAAAGTCCCCTGCTGCTACTTCAACATTTATCAGGGGACAACTACTGTTTGTGTGTCTGTGTGTGTGTGTGTGGTTCTATGCTAAAGTGTGTCTCATGAGTTGTAGAATAATTTGGTAATTAAATACTTTTGAGTGTTTCATTGGGTTCTGATTATTGACTTGTGTACAAATCCTTCTTTTGAACTGATTCTTTTTAACAATTCAGTTGAACTGATTTCCAGTCTTCACATACAGTATCACTTGACTATAAAACTTTTTTTGCCAGTGAAACTGTACTGGGTGATATGTTGGAATGTTAAACAACATAATATTTTTTTTTTTAAATGTTCCTGCTGAAAAAAAAAAAAAAAAATCCCTCACTGACATTCTGATGGTTTTAATGGTTGCAGTTGGAATTGTGTTGTTTTAATCGAAACTCTAATGGTCCCTTTTGGCCGCTACTGGTAATGGCTTCTATTGGTGGTATGTTATGTCTAGTGTTCCCCAGTAGGGACCAATACATATCTGTAATGGAAACCAATACGAACCTAATAGAATATGGCCAAAAACACACTGCAAAAAACATTTGGTAATGGTTGTAATTGTTCAACTGATGGTTCGTAATGGTATTTGAAGTGGAAACCATTCAAATTTTTATTGTTTGTCCCACTTTATATTAGGTTTCTTTAACTACTATAGTACTAACATTAAAATACATACAATACAATGTATTTCTTGTGTAACTACATGATGTTGTGCAAAATTCTCACATGATTCACACTTGGTTCAGGTAGGTTTAAGAAGAGAATTAGGGTTTAGGGTAAGGGGTGGTACTAGGGTTAGGTTTAGCGGTACAGTTAACAGTGTAACTACAGGGGGGCCTGGGTAGCTCAGTGAGTAAAGACGCTGACTACCACCCCTGGAGTCGTGAGTTTGAATCCCAGGGTGTGTTGAGTGACTCCAGCCAGGTCTCCTAAATAACCAAATTGGCCCGGTTGCTAGGGTGGGTAGAGTCACATGGGGTAACCTCGTGGTCGCTATAATGTGTTTCACTCTCGGTGGGGCATGTGGTGAGTTGTGCATGGATGCCACGGTGGATGGCATGAAGCCTCCACACGCGCTATGTCTCCGCGGTAACGTGCTCAACAAGCCATGTGATAAGATGCGCGGGTTGATGGTCTCACTATGCCATCACGAGGACTTAGAGTTCATTGGGAATTGGGCATTCCAAATTGGGTAGAAAAAAAAAAACAGTGTAACTACAGATGTAATTACATGCAGGTACAACATGTATGTACATAATAAGTACATTGTATCAAAAACTTAAGTACATAGTCATTAAAGACACCTAATATAAAGTGGGTCTTTTTTTCAGCACGGTTAATTTTAAAACAGCAGTACCTTAACATGCGTTCCTGGGTTACTGTGGCGGTAATAAACTTCAGTACTCAAGGGGGCGATAGAGTTCAAATGTCTGCCATTAACCCGGATGTTTTGAAGATATTCAAGTAACTAGCTATGAACATATTGATGGTTTAATTTGCTCGGCATGATTCTATTTAAACTGTTGCTCTACCATGACAGCAGTTGATCTGAAAGAGAGAGAGAGAGAGAGAGAGAGAGAGAGAGAGAAAAAACAACAATTCTGAATTAATTTAGCCTGAAAATGTTGATACAATTTTAGCATATTACCCTGCACGCTCACATCCCACTCTGTTCTTCTAGAATGTGCTGCTAATACAAGTTAACAACACAGTCTTTCTGGAGACTTCTATGTTGTTTTGACATGACTTCTCACTGGCACTCACTTACTCCTGTAGTGAAAGGCTGAACTCAGGGGGCTAATGGTAACTCCTAATAGAAATCTGCTGGAGATACTGACAGATGAGCTGATGGCAGAGCTGGGGCTCTCCGGAGTCTTAGTCTTCTCTTGGCCTGCATCTGAAAGCTGAAAAATGCTGCCTTTGCAAGCTGTATACAGAGGCAGGAATGCATCATTGTATGTCCAAAGCTGATGTTTGCATCACATGCTGTAAACTAAGATGCCTTCATCTGGTCAGTTTTTGAAGGCAGCATCCCTGATATTTTGATGTGTGTTTACATCTGGAAGACTTTATTTATTTATTTATTTTTTACATTTGCTCATCTGCAATATGTCTATAAGACGTACTGTAAGTATGTCTCAGTTGTGAATTAAGCTTACAGCAGATGCCTTTAAGACATTTATGATTTAGAATGTTTGTAAATCTGACCTTTTTAAGATGTTTAGTAGATGTTAATTAAATTGTGATGATTTCTAGATGAAAAGATCAAAAACAGACATCTCTGAGAGGTACATGTGCTATCTGGGATAGGTTTAGCCTTCGCTACCTTTAATATCCCAAAATCTTGTATGTGCAATTTGCTGGTTGGTTGAAAGATTCAAATTGGTGTCCAAAAGAGCAGTTGAAAGCAGTAATTTGTTTATAAATATCTGGTTTTTAAATGTCTTCAACTTTTGACTACAGAGAAATGTCTGCAGAGCAATAAGATTGTCTTTAAAGGAATAT
This sequence comes from Myxocyprinus asiaticus, assembly GCF_019703515.2. Taxonomy (NCBI): domain Eukaryota; kingdom Metazoa; phylum Chordata; class Actinopteri; order Cypriniformes; family Catostomidae; genus Myxocyprinus; species Myxocyprinus asiaticus. The sequence goes on from NC_059391.1 coordinate 8,939,208, forward strand.
TCTGGGTTCAGTACAAGTCAAAGGAAAAGCTGACCCAAAAATGAAAATTCTCTCATCATATACTCACCCTCATGCCACCCCAGATGTGTATGAATTTCTTTTTTTCTGAACACAAATGAAGATTTTTAGAAGAATATTTCAGCTCTGTAGGTCCATACAATGCAAGTGAATGGTGACCAGAATATTAAAGTTCCAAAAAGGACATAAAGGCAGCAGAAAAGTCATACATACGACTCCAGTGGTTAAATCCATGTCTTCAGAAGCGAAATGAGAAGTGTGGGTGAGAAACAGATCAATATTGAAGTCCTTTTATACTATAAATTCTCCTCCCTGCCAAGTAGGTGGCGATATGCACGAAGAATGTTGAACTCATTTTTCTTGGCCTTAACCACAAATCTAAAACAAATCAAACTTTATAATGTTTTTAAAATCATAAATGAGAAGTATGAATGCAATTCTGCACCCTGTAACAAAAGTGATGCCCTTTGGAACCTTTGCCAAACTCCCTCCAAACCAGCTGCCCTGAACAACATTTCATCACCTTTATTATTTTCTCTTCTATTGCTAATAATGGCCTCTTCAGCACACTTTTCCCATCAGGCCCTTATGTACAGTTATTCCCCATTGCATAAATGACAGGTTTCAATATTCATTTATTTTTATTTTTTTCCTTGTTTGAAGGATGAAAGTATTCAACATGCTCCAGTTAGGGATGCCCTTCAAAGTGTCTTACATTCACTATAATCCATTTCTATGTACTCTGAATCTATTTTTTTTTTTTTTTTTTTATTATAAATTAGACATATTTGATAATTGTTTGTATCATGGTTTCCCTCCTTAAATCCAGGATAAAATGGGAAAGGGCAGGATAAAGAAGAGAAAGGCTTTAGTCAGGAAAACAGAAAGGATTTTAGACATGATGTGCTTCACGGTCTCATAACGTGCAGCATCACAATGGGAGTAAAATGAGATTAAAGTGACATGTTATCATTCTGCACTCAGGGATATGGCACTGCTGAAGGGAATGAATAAAAATAGTGTACTGTATCTGGATTTCTAGTGTTCCATTCTGAACATATCCCATGATTAATTCCCCACCAAAGACAGATGTCAGAGAGGTCACAAAGCCAGAGGTCAGATCTAAATGGTCAGACAGAGCAGGCAGCTGAGTGAAGTTCAATAGTCAATTAAAAACATTTGTTGATGTGAAAAACTCACCATGAAACCAGAGAATGATGTTCCAGGGGTGAAGGTTAATTAACACAGAGAGGAGGGCCACCACAGATTGGAGTCCCATCGACTGCAGGCTGTTCGCTTCCCAGATCATTGAGGGTCGACCCTAACACCTGTGCCTTCCACAGTGACGCAACACACACTCGTAACACAACTGAGAACACACAGATGACACACAGATTTAATTAAACTCCCCCCACCCCCAGTGTTTTGCACATACACACAGACAAACAGTACACACACATGCTAATTTCACACTCAGTAAGTGTGAAGGCCGTCAGTCCGGGCTCAGATGCAGGCACAGATGGCTTGAGGGAATAGGCTTTGGATATTGTTGCTAAAGCCTCTCTTCTTGTAGCAGTTCCTGAACCAGTCCACCAGTCCATTTTTTACTACTACTACTACTACTACTACTACTACTACTACTATAAACAAAGTCAAATGTGTTTGAACAGCACTAAATGATGACAGAATTTTAATTGATGGATGAACTATCCCTTTAAACAACAAAGTATAGAGACGCTCAAAACTGGGCTGACAGGAAGAGTGTGTGTGTACCAATGATATATATATAGAACTGGATTGCTGTCACAACAGTAAACTGCCAGCAGGAGGTGAAGCCACCTGAAGTGTTCGAGTGGCCATGTTTGTATGCCCAAACTCTAATAGAGCATCAATGACTGACTGGTGAAAAAGTCACATTTCACCGTCTCTGATTTCCTGATACAACAGTCACATTTCACCCTCTAGTGACAATCAGATTTTAATGTTTAATGTTTAATATATATATATATATATATATATATATATATATATATATATATATATTTTTTTTTTTTTTAATTTTTTTTTTTTTATATAATTTGTTTTTATTTTATCCCCATTTCTCCCAATTTGGGATGCGCAATTCCCACAACTTAGTAGGTCCTCATGGTGGCGCGGTTACTCACCTCAGTCCTGGTGGCGGAGGACAAGTCTCAGTTGCCTCTGCTTCTGAGATCATCAATCCATGCATCTTTTCACGTGGCTCGTTGTGCATGACACTGCAGAGACTGACAGCATGTGGAGGCTCATGCTACACTCTACGATCCATGCACAACTCACCATGTGCCCCATTGAGAGACGAGAACCCCTAATCGCGACCACGAGGAGGTTACCCCATGTGACTCTACCCTCCCTAGCAACTGGGCCAATTTGGTTGCTTAAGAGACCTGGCTGGAGTCACTCAGCACAACCTGGATTCGATCTCGCGACTCCAGGGGTGGTAGTCAGCGTCAATACTCGCTGAGCTACCCAGGCCCTATTCAATGTTTAATTTGCTCATTCTGGATATTATTTGCTACGTGGGAGAAGATATATGCGGAACGCAATATCAGAGCATCCGCCTAATTTTAACCACCTTTGCTTTGCGTGTCTCTCTCACTCTCTGCATGCCAGTGTCCTGAAAATATATGCTACCTATCAGGATGTGCTACCAACGCTATATTTGCACAGTTTTAGGGTTGGGGTTAGGGGTAGGTTTAGAGCTTGTGCTGGGTTCCATTCAAGTCAGATGTGGGATATTCCTACTTGATATCTCCGATCTCCAACCATAAATGCATTCCATTGCCAGATGCTCGGAAGATGACGTTTAAGGAAACAAATCTGTAATGCTTCGTTAGTTTAGCAGGTGTTTGACAGTCACCAGAGATGTTTCCTATCAACCCAATTCATAAACAACCTGCAACACTAGCATTTGTGCTACAGGTGTACAATTATCAAACGATAGTATCATTTACCATGTTTTGAACACCTGCTACTCTGCTAACGTTTGTTAAACAAGCTTTAATATCATGTAATGTAGGAACTTTGATTCATTTATCGATATTATTTAATAAAAGTGAATGTTTATCGCTTATTTTGTATATCTTGCTGGGTGCCTTCCTGGATTGTGTGACGTCACACACCTGCATCTCGGAGAAGTCGGAGTTGAACATTTCCACACGAGTTTCCCAGTTGGAATTCTGACTTCAAGTGGCGTTCCACTGCACTTTTCCTACTTGGAATTTAGAAAATTGGACTTTCCAAGTTAAATGGAATGCAGCATTAGTACAGCGTCACACCATATCACACTATCTGATAGTTATGCTGGTAGCGCATCCTTGTAGGTATTATCTGCCTGACAAGGTGTGCTATCTAGGTTTTTAACACATTTCATGCTGTTGTAGTACATACCGACAGGTTCTCCCATGCCTCCCGACATGTGCTACCCATGTTTTATCTTTAAATATAACTGTTTTTACTGATGGTAGCACATCCTGAGCAGGTAGCACAGATTGTCAGAACACCGGCTTATTCAAGTGACCGCGAGAAAAAGGCACTTTTTGATGAAAACTTAAAACAAGTATCTCTGAACAAACACTTCGATGCTCACAATAAATAAGTCTGAAAATGTCTGTTTGTATCTTACCTCAGTTTCAGTGAACTTAAATTCAGCTGATCTGTTCGCCGATGAAGTTTGATAGAGGTGGATACTGTTTGATATAGATACACTTAACTTGCTCAGGCTTTCAAGAAACAGGAAAAATCCCAGTGTAGGACATTTGCGTTGTAGGGATGTACAGTACATGCAGATTTAGATATTAAATCGGTGATTGGATGATTAATGTTTACTTGCTGAAATGAGATGATTTTCTATTAAGTCAATAGGGACATTGGAACGATTGGGCATAGCAATATGGCGGCACAGTTGCTTCACAATTGACATCGTGAGCAATCCAGAACGTGTGTATGAATGTGTCTGGATCAGGATTGTTCAGTGTGCTTTGTGGGGAGCACTCTGGATGGAGTTTCTAATTCCCTGGTTACCAAGGTTGCCAAGGCCTGATTCTGCTGTCATACTCTTTTCTATAACTGTATGTGCAAAACTCATCTGATTAGATATACACAAAAATAGACCTAGTTAAATTTCTAAATGAGCCAATGTGTATTTGGAGACTAGCCGGCCAGTAATAATTATGGTTGACAGGACCGAATGAGGTAGAGATGAGGGTCTCGAGCACCCTGATCTCAGTAATATGCGCACTAATGCCAGGCTTGTTAGGGTCTGGGCAGCAGCTGTGCCCATTGATGGGTTGTGCCATCTGCCAAGCAGGCCTCTGGGAGTGAGAAACATACAGAGAGCTTTAATTGGGTTGTGAGCAGACAGATATTGCCCTGGTGGCATGTTCTAGCAGATAGACTAATGACGGTGCTCTGCTGGTGAATTCTCACTACGAGCATTCTGCAGCAGCGCACTTAATGGGGTCTTATTATACACTTTTGTAGCATTTTATTGTCTCCCCAAAGTCCACTTATGATGTTAGTCAAGGTTTCTTGCACCAAAAACAGTCATAATTTAGTTTTACATGAATATTTCCACCCTCTCTCTGTGCCTTGGAATTAAATTTTTGTTCAGTACCTTGAAGACATCTATATGTTAATGAGCTTCCTTATTGTGTTTTTCTGTTTGTTAATCAATGTTAGTGTATTTTGGCCCTCATGTTTGGTCAGTGTTGGGCAAGCTACTCAAAAAATGTAGCAAGCTAAGCTACTAACTACTCAACAAAAAAATTTGTTAAGCTAAGCTAACAGCTACACTTAAGAGAAAGTAGCAAGTTATAATACAAGCTACACACCAAAAGTAGCTTGCTACATTTAAGCTACCCCCCCCCCCCCCCCCCAACCAGATGCATACTGTCACAGACAAAGCATTTAAAAGACTTCACATGATGCTTATCTAAGCCACACAAACTATTGTACACAAACTATTCATCTTATCCTGTAATTCTGTTTCTAGCTGTTGTATTTCTTTACTAGAAGCTTATGATCAGAGGCCAAATTTCTTGTGTGTGTGAGCACATCTGGGCAATAACGATGTGATATATGATGGTATCAGATTGTAATACAATGGTACTTTGAGATACAATTATCATATTAATGTATCATTCTGTATTAACATGGTGCTTCAAAGTACTTCAAAGAATACCATGGTACTGCTATGGTAAGTTACTATATGATTAACTTATTCATATACCATTGCTTTAACATGGTGCCCCCAGGTAATGCTGGATGTCCAAAAAACATGGTAATACCATGGACCTTTTTTGATGTGTTTTCGTGTAGGCTACTGAATGTTTTGATAGTCTATTTGTGGTAAAATGTCTTTACCTGCTGTTGTCGCTCACAAGCTGCACACGTGTTGAACTTAATAAAGACCTTCTTCATCACTGGCAAACGACAGGATGCATTTGCATGTTTGGTATCCTTTGATTTTAAATCCATTGCAACCAGCGTTATCTTTATTTTCCACTGTGGCCTGGAGGAGGGCGGGCCGGGCCGGAATGACGCACGCCCGGACCCCAATCAGCCTGATGAGGCGAGTGAGGGATAAAGGCGACCGGGGACGGCCATTCGAGAGAGAGAGAGAACTATGGGCAGCTACCCTGCATGTGTTTATGTTTGTGTGTTTTTGTTTAAGTTTATTATTAAACTATTATTTATGTTGTCAAGCCAGTTCTCACCTCCTCCTTTCCCTATAACCCCTTTACATCCATATTTTTAAATATTCCGTGAGCATGTTGCCAAATGAGAGTGTGCACCAAATGATTCAGCAGCGCGAGCTTTGAGTCATTCAGACTGAATCGCGAACTGATTCAGACCACTTTGCTATTAAATTTGACCAATTCATTGTAAAAAACTTACATCTTTAGTTCTAATTCAAAACTGGCGATAGTAAACAGCAGGTGCACGCATGATGTAGTGGTGTAGCTTTTGTCAAAGCTATGCCGCTACCTAATAAAAAATATAGCTTTGCAACTGAAAAGCTACTTGATTTAAAAACTAGCGAAGCTACCACCTCGCTACTCAGAAATGTTGTTAAGCTAATAGCTTCACTATTTGTAGCAAAGCTACTGCCCATCATTATGTTTGGCTTGTCTTTTGTCATGCCTTTAAAGTTTAAACCCAGTCTTATTTTGTTGAGATGTACTGTAGATTTCTGTTTAGTTTTTTGTTTAGTTTTGTTTTTCTGTGTTTTATTTTGCGTCATTTTGTTTTATTTTGTTTTGCTTTGTTGTTTTTTGGTATTTTGTTTTGTTATTCTGTTTTATTTTGCATCTGTAGCAAGTCACTTGCTCAGGTAGGAAGGAGGAAGCGGGAGCCGGATAAACGATCCAAGTTTTTATTCACTTGCTTTAACACACACGGTTTGCTTTTCAGCAAAAACACACACAAACACACACACACACACACACAGCTTCAAGCTCAGCTCTCTCTCCTTGCCAGCGTTCTGGACTGCCCTTATATCTATCTCCAGCTCTTACTGCAACACAAAACAGCTGATAGAGATAATTTCCCTTAGGTGTCAATCCTTACCACTTTCCTCTCCCGGCCTCGCTCTCCACAGAACGTCGCTCGTCCACGCCCCCATCTCCACAGCGTCATTTTGTTGTTTTGTTTTTCTGTTTTATTTTGCGTCATTTTGTTGTTGTTTTTTTGTTTTGTTTTGCATTGCTATGTTTTTCTGAGATTTGTTTCTTTTCACATTGTTTTTCTTTGTTTTGTTTTGTTCTGTGTTTTGTTTTGTTTTTTGCTTTGTTTTGCTCTGTTCTTTCTCTTAGTCCAGTTAAGTTCTTGAAGGTGTCAATTTTCTCAAGATAAGTCACTGTTTTTTTTTTTTATTTTTTTTATACTATTTAATTACATTTTCTTTGCACTCAACCTTATCTCGCTTATCTTGCTTACAGAAATTAATTTCAAGTTTTAAAAAATATACTCTGTATATACGCTGTAGTTTAACATTATTTTGTAAAAAAATAAAGTACATGTATACTTTTCCTTCTGTACGTAGATGCCAAAAATATGCCAAGTACAGTATATGCCAAAAATATGTTGTTGTTTTTTTACGTATGGATCTTCATGTATTCATTTTTAAAGCATGGAGCAATTTCTGTGTAAATAGAGCATCATATGGTTTATCTGATACTACAGTAATTTCTGTGGTTTCAAACATATTAACATTTCTAAGCCATCCCCAATTGACTTTTTCTAATTGACTCTCTCTCCATCCCTCACTCTCTTTCACCTTTTTATTTCTCTCTAGTAATTTTTTCCTCATTTTTCCTCCATCCCATTGTCTCTCCTCCTTGTACTCTCTTTCATTTTCTCTGTCATTTCAGTTAAAGAACTGTTGGGGTCTACTCTGAAATCCTGTGTATAAACCATCAATTAAGTAACACTGCTAGTAGCATCATGTGTTTGTTAAAGAACTAGAGGAGTCCATGAAGAGGTGAGTTTGATCCCCACACAGAGTCAAGCAGGCTCTACCACCCAAAGACATTGAATTTTGAATGAGTGACATTGAGTTACCTTTCCTAGGTGCTTCAGGTAAACAGACATCATCTTGCAAAACCTCACCACCATAGCTTCAAAGCGTGGCTTTAGTTCTGATGGTGGTGTTACATCAAAAGCCTAGCAAAGTTTCTTTTAATATAATATATTTTATGTGAGGGTATTATGGGATGTTTTGGAATGTCTGTTTTGAGGTAGAAACTTTTGCATCTGGGTTTAAGAACATGGGCCATCATGAGGGGGGACAGACATTTGATGTTTAACTACCTTCTTATCAAGATATGCTAATCATGTTATACAATAGTTTGAATATCTAACAGTTCCCACTTCAAAATAACATGTGATTTATGCCTCTAGTCTAATTGCTTTAAAAAAGTAACGGGACCCCAGTTTAATGGAAAGTGCCTCCTACAGAGTCACAATGGTGTATTTTGAGGCCGGAGTTTCCCCCCAAAAAGCTTAACAAAGCGGATTAGGAGGGAAGCAATTTTTCATGCATAGCGAGGAAATTCTCTTTCTTTCTTTGTTTCTCTCCCTCTTTGTCCCAGAGGTATCACTGATATTAAAAATAATGCTCAAGCATAAATGATCTGTGCCATTTTTTGCTTTGGCTGTGAGTCAGCGGTATCTCATTAACAAGGTGTTCTAGATATATCTAAGTCAGATTTTACTTTTATATCCCTGGTAAAATCATTATAGGCTTTGAACAAGATCCAATACATCAAAATCAAGTTTCACACATTTCTCAAAACCTTACAAGCTGTCTATACAAATACACCATTTATGGACTATTAATACAGTGCTATATAGTGCAAAATGCATGTTCAATATAATAATTGATTGTATGTGCAATAGTAGTGCACACTGTGCGTATTGTACTGTTTCTTATCAATAATGTTTATTCTTCTAATTTTGTCTTTATTGTAAAGTATAGTGTGTTTACTGTGTAAATTGTGAATCGTATTTATAATGTAGACTTATTCTTCCATACTGATGCATTTATAATTTTGATCACTTTAGTTGGGCGTAAACTAAGCAAAGGATTGCCAAAGAACAACTGTTTTTTTATCTTCTCCCGTTCCTCTCATTATCTTGTAAATTGATTTGTCCAGTCTGTGTGCAGACATTCTGTTGTGTCCTCGTGCAACAAGGTCTGAGGTCAGTCTCCATTTAGCTCTGTTACTTCTAAGCAATGCCACTCTCTGCTCGCTGTTTATTGGTCATGGCATGACCTATAACCTCTCTTTACTGCAGGATTTACCCAGTGGTCACTGGCATTTTGACAACCCACCCATGAGTGAGTGGAGAAACAAGGGTCAGGCAGTTCATTGTTGAGATGAGACCAGCTGGTGTGCTGTGCATACAATTGTGATATAGTTTATTGGACTTCCTGTAACAATGTAGGGTTTCACCAGCGGAACAAGATGAGAAGGAGTCTGAGGAGTAAGCCTCACAATTTCTCTTACTCATACTTTGGTATAGGGATTTGAATGCACCCCTAGCAACACCCCATAACTGTGGTAAAATCAGTGTTATGCACAGTCTCTTACTTAACGCTCATTGCTTTCAAATCCCGCTTGTACTTGAATGGCTCAAGTAGGTAGATACCATCTTCCTGGATTTCTTCTTCCAAGCACTCAGCTAAGCATTTCCACCAACAGCACTAAGAGGGAGAGAAAGTGAGAGTGAGACAGCAGAGAGATGAGTATGGTGAGAAAGCTCAATCTCTCTCCTGTTATCTCTCTCTAATAGAGTGATATCAGTGGTGTTCAATGGCATGAGGAAGCATTTGGCATTTAAGAATCAGACATCAATAATCCCTCTGTGCTTTGCAGATGTCTGTGATTGATTCATTGGCCTGTACAAATGGGGCAGCATTGCTCCCATTCCCATTGTAAGAACAAGAAAGACCATGTGATTGCTGTGGTGGTGGTGGTGGTGGTGTGGGGGGGGGGGGGGGGGCGGGGGGGGGGGGGGGTTGTTGTTATTGGTGTTGTGTGTCGTCTAATGCATTTGAGGTTGTAATGACAGATGCAGTTAAGTGACCATCAAACTTAGCCCAAATTTACTCTTAAGCTCAATATGCGTACATACACACAATTGCAGAGGTGAGAGAGTAAGACTTTTTATATGGCAAGATAATATAAACATGCTATTTCTGAACTTGTACAGTTTATACTCTTTGTCATGCTCATTTCTAAATGGTTCAGGCCTTTACCCCGATTACTTTGGTTTTTCATGGCGAATGGCAGGGATGTGCAGCGAAAGGCAGTAAACAGGTACAACCTACAGTTGCAGAAGCTTTGAACCCTAGGAAAAAATTATCAATTGATACGCCCCAGGCCAAAAGCTAACAAATTGTGTAGCTAAGTTAATAAGCTAATAGTCGCCCCTTTTTGAAGCATGTTAAAAGAAATGAAACTGGAGTTTAAGTTACCCTGCCGCTCACACTAACATTGTGTTAGAAGTGGGTTTTGCCCAAGGCATCATACAATCAACCCCCTCCCCATCAACAACTTTGGGGGCGTGTTGAAGCGGGTTTCGCATAGGGCGCCATACAAGCTTGAACTGCCACTGATTAGGCCTACATGTTTATTGCTTATGTGCACAATCTGTATTTTTTACAAGAATGTACACTAATAGAACAAATGCTAAAACAAATGCTTCAATAAAACCGAGAGCTCCCAGAGATATAGATCTATATTAGTGGCGGTTCCGTGTTTTGTTTTGATTGAGCAAATATTACCGAGATTGGAGTGGCACGGGTTCTTTATTATAATTAAGTGTTTCTTTTATTGTTTTTTATCAACAACTAACTGTTAAGAACAGACAAGATATTAAAAGACACATTGTGGATAACAAATGGATCTTGTCTTTGGACACATAACGAAACGAGTCAAACATAATTCAGCGTGCAGTGGAAGGATCTCTCTTAAATTGGCATATTAAAAGATCGATCTTGGGATTTTAAGAATGAATATAGAGATTGTTCAAATGAAGATTGAGTTGCAATTAATTAGAAAATCTATATTTTAAGACATTTTGCTTTATACCGCAACCCTGCCTAGCACAAGCGGCTACAGAAGATGGATGGACGGATGGATTTTGTTTTATTAGTTCAAGATAGCAAAATCCAATTATTTTCATGTACCTCCTGGAACATGCTTACGTACCCCCTGGGGTACCGGTACCCCAGTTGGGAATCACTGCTCTATATTTGATACAGATCTGGGCTGCATTTCCCAAAAGCATCGTAAGCTAAGTAGATTGTAGAAACCATTGGTGCCAATGGTCTCTACAATTAACTTAAGCTTGCAGTACTTCTGGGAAGCGCAGCCCTGATTTGTTTTACTGAGCAGTGTGAACAATCAACTCAAATCAGATTTGGGTCCCATATCCAGTGTCCGATCAATGACAGTGCCACCCCAGTGTAAATCATTGGATGTGTGAATGTCTGAATAATTTTAACATAACTTGGGCAAGCAACACTATTATACAACAGCATTTTAGTGCTAAAGTAAAATAATAATAATAATAATAAAAAAATAAAAAAAACCCCATAGATTTCTGGAATAAAGTTATAATATTTTGAGAATAAAGTCAAAATTACAAGAATAAAGTTGAAGCATAACGAGATTAAAGTAGTTATGTTTTGAAAATAAAGTCGTAGCATTATGAGATTTAAGTCGTTGCATTTAAAATCACAATATTATGAGAAAAGGTGTAATTATAATAGTAATAAACCACCTAGGCAGAACTTCATTAATGGAAAAAATGGATGTAGAGGATTTAGTTAAATTAGTTGTTGTCCACGACATCATTTTAATGTTACTTTCTTTACTATTTTATTCTCATAATGTCACAACTTTAATTCCATAATGCTGAGACTTTCTTAATATAATCTCATAAAGCTATGACTTTATTCTCAAAATATTACAACTTAATTCTCATAGTGCTACAACTTTATTCTTGAAGCTTTATGACTTTATTCTCTTACTAGAAATATTATTAGATTATTCCTAAAACGTTACAACGTTATTCACATAATGCTATGACTTCATTCTTGATATCTTCTTGATAGGAAATTTTATTTATTTATTTACTTTTTACTTGGCACTTAAATGCTGTTGTATTATTAATATTGCTCATACTTAGGATTAGGGATTTGAACAAACTCCTAACCCTAAGTATTAAACTTTGTTGTGTAACTTGTTCCCATTTATGCAACGGACATGATACCTCAGATCTTGCAGCTGGTTAAGGAGAGGTGTGCTATTACTTCCCAAAGTGAAGGAAATTATGATTTTCAATACATTTTGTTCCTTGTAAGCTGAAATGAGTATATCTCTCAGAGCACAAGTACACATGTTTTTGTATACTTCCTTAAAACGTCATGGTTACTGGTGTAACCTCCGTTCCCTGATGGAGAGAACGAGACGTTGGTGTCGATGTAGTGACACTAGGGGTCACTCTTGGGAGCCCGAGACACCTCTGGTCTTTGATAAAAGGCCAATGAAAATTGGCGAGTGGTATTTGCATGCCACTCCCCCGGACATACGGGTATAAAAGGAGCTGGTATGCAACCACTCATTCAGGTTTTACGCTGAGGAGCCGATATAAGGTCCGGCCATTTCAGCGGGTAGTTCAGCGTTGTGGCAGGAGGGACCAACGTCTCGTTCCATCCATCAGGGAATGGAGGTTACACCAGTAACCATGACATTCCCTATCTGTCACTCACTCGACGTTGGTGTCGATGTAGTGACACTAGGGGTCCCTATACAAAACGCCACAAGGCTGAACGGTGTTACGTGAACTGGCGGTGTGTGGTGGGCAGACTTGCTGTGTGCCTCATAGCCAGCACACTAGGTCGACACGTAACCTCCCCCAACACAGTTATGAGTGTCGAACGGCCCTTTTTGGGGACAAGTCGACTACCCAAAGATAGAGACAGGCTTAAACCAGTCGTGGCCTCTCGTGGGATTATCCGACTGGGCCGCCAGGTCTAGTCGGGGGGTGTCCCTCCCAAGGGGAGGACACCGCGGAGACCACACCTCGACCCAAGAGAGGGGGGGGTATTTTTAAGTGGAAAAATACGTCACATGGTCTTTCCAACCATGTGGAGAGCCTTCAAGGTAGATCCTGCCCAATGGGGGAGGAGTTACTACAAACATGGAGACTGGGGCAGAGGGGCTCTGCCCAAGGAAGACGCAGTTTGCCAGCAGGGAAACGAACTAGCAGAAGATATAGATCGCATGGGGTTTAGCCTTACAGGGAACCACCACATGCGGAGCACCTACCCCAGAACAGGGCTCTTAGTTAGCGCGTGTACTGGGCCGGCAGTGAGTCTCTCCGAAAACTCGACTGCCACAGGGCTCGGAGGAAGTCAACCAGGGAACATATTTTTTGAACACTACTGGGAATTAACGGCACACGTCTTCAGCTCAAAAGGAGGTGGAAGGCGCTATGTGCAAGCGATACACCCGGCCGGCTATCCCGGGCTTATCCGCTTGTGTTGCGTGTCACTACCTGGGACGAAACTGGTTCCACCCGGAGGTTGTAGAACCTTGCAAAGGTGTTGGGTGTTGCCCAGCCCTCTGCTCTGCAAATGTCTGTTAGAGAGGCACCTCTGGCCAGGGCCCAAGAAGCCGCTACCCCACGGGTAGAATGGGCTCATAGCCCTACCAGGGGTGGCATGTTTTGGGCGAGATATGCCATGGTTATGGCGTCAACGACCAGTGGGCGATCCTCTGCTTGGAGACAGTGCTTCCTTTCCGCTGTGCACCAAAGCAGACAAAGAGCTGCTCAGAGACTCTAAAGCTCTGCGTGTGATCCAAATAGATGCGTAAAGCGTGCACCGGACACAGCAACGACAGGGCTGGGTCTGCCTCCTCCTGGGGCAGCACTTGCAGGTTCACCACCTGGTCCCTAAAAGGAGTGGTGGGAACCTTGGGCACATAGCCCGGTCGGGGTCTCAGGATCACGTGAGAATAGCCCGGACCGAACTCCAGGCATGTTTCGCTGACAGAGAACGCTTGCAGGTCACCTACCCTCTTGATGGAAGTAAGCGCAGTCAGGAGGGCAGTCTTCAAGGAGAGTGCCTTAAGCTCGGCTGACTGCAAAGGCTCAAAGGGGGCTCTCTGTAGACCCTGAAGAACTACGGAGAGATCCCATGAGGGAATGAGGGTGGTCTGGAGGGATTCAGCCTCCTGGCGCCTCTTAGGAACCTGATGATCAGGTCGTGCTTCCCTAAGGACATACCGTCAACTGCGTCGTGGTGTGCTGCTATGACAGCAATGTACACCTTCAAGGTGGAAGGGGACAGCCTCCCTTCCAGCCTCTCCTGTAGGAAGGAAAGCACTGATCCGACTGCACATCTCTGGGGGTCTTCATGTCGAGAAGAACACCACTTAGCGTATAGACACTACTTAAAGGCATACAGGCGCCTCGTAGAGGGGGCCCTAGCCTGATTGATCATGTCTACCACCATGGGTGGTAGGCCACTTAGGTCTTCCGTGTCCCATCCAGGGACCAGACACAGAGATTCCAGAGGTCTGGGCGCGGGTGCCAGAGGGTGCCCCATCCCTGAGAAAGAAGGTCCTTCCTCAGGGGAACTTGCCAGGGGGGAGCTGTCGTGAGGAGCGTGAGGTCCGAGAACCACGTCTGGGTGGGCCAGTAGGGTGCTACCAGGACGACCTGCTCCTCATCCTCCCTGACCTTGCACAGGGTCTGTGCAAGCAGGCTCACTGAGGGAAACGCATATTTGCGAATGCCAGGGGGCCAGCTGTGTGCCAGCGCGTCTATGCCGAGGGGAGCCTCGGTGAGGGCGTACCAGAGCGGGCAGTGGGAGGATTCTTGGGAGGCGAACAGGTCCACCTGTGCCCGACCGAATCGACTCCAAATCAGCTGGACCACCTGAGGGTGGAGTCTCCACTCTCCCCTGAGGGAAACCTGCCGTGACAGCGCGTCCGCTGTAGCGTTGAGGCTGCCCGGGATGTGAGTGGCTCACAGCGACTTGAGGTGCTGCCGACTCCGGAGGAGGAGACGGCGGGCAAGTTGTGACATAGAGCGAGAGCACAGACCGCCTTGGCGGTTGACATATGCTACCGCTGCCGTGCTGTCCGTCCGAACTAGCACGTGCTTGCCCTGGATCAACGGCTGGAACCTCCGCAGGGCGAGCAGAATTGCCAGTAACTCGAGGCAGTTGATGTGCCAACGCAGTCACGGACCCGTCCAGAGGCCGGCGGCTGCGCGCCCGTTGCAAACAGCGCCCCAGCCCGTTTTGGAGGCGTCTGTCGTGACCACAACGCGCCTGGAGACCAGTTCTAGGGGAACACCTGCTCGTAGAAACGAGAGGTTGGTCCAAGGGCTGAAAAGACGGTGACAGACCGACGTAATGGCCACACGGTGTGTCCCGTGGTGCCATGCCCGTCTCGGGAATCGAGTCTGGA
Organism: Myxocyprinus asiaticus; assembly: GCF_019703515.2. Lineage (NCBI taxonomy): Eukaryota > Metazoa > Chordata > Actinopteri > Cypriniformes > Catostomidae > Myxocyprinus > Myxocyprinus asiaticus. The sequence continues at coordinate 8,954,258 of NC_059391.1, forward strand.
GCCAGTGCTGAAGCGGCCTCATATGCATCAACCCGAGCGGGGTGGCCACCGCCGAGGATGCCATATGCCCCATGAGCCTCTGAAAAAGTTTCAGTGGAACCGCTGTTTTCTGTTTGAACGCCTTCAAACAGGCCAGCACTGACTGGGCGCGCTCGTTCGTAAGGCGCGCTATCAAGGAGACTGAGTCCAACTCCAAACCGAGAAAAGAGATGCTCTGAACCGGGAGGAGCTTGCTCTTTTCCCAGTTGACCCGAAGCCCTAGTCGGTTGAGGTGTGAGAGCACCAGGTCCCTGTGTGCGCATAACCCGTCTCGAGAGTGAGCTAAGATTAGCCGTCGAGATAGTTGAGAATACGAATGCCCACCTCCCTTAACGGGGCAAGGGCAGCCTCTGCGATCTTCGTAAAGATGCGAGGAGACAGGGACAGGCCCGAAAGGGAGGACTTTGTACTGATACGCCTGACCCTCGAACGCGAACTGCAGGAAGGGTCTGTGTCGAGGAAGGATCGAGACGTGAAAGTACGCATCCTTCAGGTCTACCGCCACGAACCAATCTTGATGTCGGACGCTCGCTTGAATGCGTCTTTGCGTCAGCATCTTGAACGGGAGTCTGTGTAAAGCCCGGTTCAGTACTCGCAGATCCAAGATTGGCCGCAACCCACAGCCTTTTTTCGGTACGATGAAGTAGGGGCTGTAAAACCCTTTCTTCATCTCGGCTGGAGGGACAGGTTCTATCGTGCCCTTCCGTAGGAGGGTAGCGATCTCCGCGCGCAAGGTAACAGCGTTTTCACCCTTGACCAAGGTGAAGTGAATACCGCTGAACCTGGGCGGGCGCCTGGCGAACTGAATCGCGTAGCCGAGTCAGACGGTCTGGACCAGCCACAGCGATGGATTGGGAAGCGCAAGCCATGCGTCCAAATTCCGTGCGAGGGGGACCAAGGGGACAACATCGTCGGACGTACCGGCAGGTGGGGCCTCACGGCGGTGCAGAGCGTGAGGTACCACAGCACGAGTCTAGGGACATCGAAGCACTTACCTGGCTCCTTGTGACCACCCCCGGAACAGCCTGAGACGGGGGAGGAAGAGGCCTGTCCTCGTAACCCGTGGAGGCTGCCACATCGGGGGCGGCTGTGTGCCACAGCTGGGCGCTCAGGGGCGGAAAGGGCACCACTGGAGCGCCAATCCTGCAAGAAAAAGCCCGTGGACGGTAGTCGTGATGACGACCGTACACACCGGGTATGTGACCCAGGGAGGAAGGAAGCCGCTCTTTTGCTGAACTGTTGGGTACCGCAGCCACTTGGGCGTGTGGCGAAATCAAACAAAAAGGCAACAAAAGATTTTCCACCCGGCCCTCCACCGGGGGATGAAGTGGTCTTTCTACCAGCTCCATGTGAGTGGGTTCCCTCGTCCCTGGGTTGCCCGTCTCAGGGGCGCTTCGAGGACCTCTGTGGGTTCTTCGGCGCCGGCTGTGAGACGGGTGGTGTCGGCTTCCTGCGGTGGGCTCCACGCCGGGGCCGGACCGGAGGGGTGTGCTGTGGCAGAGCCGGTGCAGTCACCACAGGGGGACGCCCTTGGCGACGAGCAGACGGGGTGCGGGATCTTGAGCCGCGCCGGGGCAGGATGTGCCGGATTGCTTCCATCTGCTGCTTTACCGTCGAGAACTGCTGGGCAAAGTCCTCAACGGTGTCGCCGAATAGGCCCGCCTGGGAAATGGGGGCAGCAAGGAACCGTGTCTTGTCGGCCTTGCCCATTTCGACCAGGTTGAGCCACAGGTGGCGCTCCTGGACCACTAGTGTGGCCATCGTCCGCCCGAGAGACCGCACTGTGACCTTCGTCGCCCAGAGGGTGAGGTCGGTCACCGAGCGCAGTTCCTGCATCAAATCTGGGGCGGAACTACCCTCGTGCAGTTCTTTCAGCGCCTTGGCTTGGTGGACCTGCAGGAGAGCCATGGCATGCAGGGCAGAGGCGGCTTGTCCAGCAGCACTGTAGGCCTTAGCCGTCAGGGACGACGTGAGCCTACAGGGCTTGGACGGGAGCTTAGGGCGTCCACGCCAGGTGGCAGCGCTCTGCGGGCATAAGTGCACCGCGAGCGCCTTATCCACTGGGGGAATCGCCATATAGCCCCTGGCCGCCCCGCCATCAAGGGTAGTGAGAGCGGGGGAACTGCGGAGTTGGGGTCGAGCAGTAAAAGGTGCCTCCCACGACTTCGTCAGTTCCTCATGCACCTCCGGGAAGAATGGCACTGGAGCGGGGCGTGGCTGTTTTGAGCGGCGCCGTGAGCCCAGAAACCAATCATCAAGCCGCGAGGGTTCAGGGGAGAGCGGAGGGTTCCACTCTAGCCCGACGCTCGCGGCCGCCCGGGAAAGCATGTCCGTCATTTCGGCATCGGCCTGTGACTGGGCGACCGTCCCCAAAGGGGGAAGCCCAGCTGAGGCTTCTTTGTCCGACTGGACAAGCCCGCTCTCCGATGCTGCGCTCGAGAGCTCATCATCTTCGCGGGCCTCGAACAAGAAGCCAGACTCGCCATGCGTCGAGCCGGCGAACTCATCCGGAAGCCCGATTTGGGCAGACGAGCGTGCTGGGGAATGGGAGGTCCGCGGGGGATACCCGGCGGAGGCGATCCCATTGAGGTCCCCAAATCGCCCCCAGTGCTAGCCGTGCTGACCTCATACCCGTAGGTAGGAGGACCGAGGCAGGGAGCCGCTGGGGTGGCTTGCTTTCTTACGAAGCAAGCCGCGACCGCAACGTTGCCATGGTCATGTTCTCGCAGTGAGAACATGAACCATTCATAAACGCTGCCTCTGTGTGGGTCGCGCCCAGACATGAAAGACAGCGATCATGACCATCCGAAGTTGAGAGAAAACGAACGCAACCAGGAATAACACACGATCGGAAAGGCATCTTTAGAAAGATGCATCTTTAAAAAGATGTTCCGTGTGTGCGCTCTTTTAGAGAAATATACTCTTTTAGAGGGGAAAAACGCTCTTTCAGAAGATATACTCTCTAGTTTTTCTGCCGAAGCGCCCAGGGGCGTTCTCTGCAGTGCAACAGTGCAGAGGAGGGAGAAGCCGCTGAAATGCGCCGTCAGATCCAGCAGAGGTGAATGAACAGTGCTATTCAGCTCAATGAGCATGACCGTTCCTCTCCGAAGAGAAAATCTGAATGAGTGGTTGCATACCAGCTCCTTTTACACCCGTATGTCCGGGGGAGTGGCATGCAAATACCACTCGCCAATTTTCATTGGCCTTTTATCAAAGACCAGTGGTGTCTCGGGCTCCCAAGAGTGACCCCAAGTGTCACTACATCGACACTAACGTTGAGTGAGTGACAGATAGGGAATCAGGGATATGCCACCCTAGCTGCATAACAAAATGCATTGTTTTATATTTTAATATAACACGTTTTACTAGTTTTATATGAAAATAATTCATATTGATATACAAATGATAATATATTGTTCATGTTTTTTTTTTGTTTTTTTTTACACTAATTTAGGATCCAATCTTAATATTGAACTCATTATTTTAACCATTACAAATCAAACAATGAAATTATTTCTTCCATCACTTGACAAAAAGCACAAAAATATGATCTGTGCCTGTTAAAAATGCTAGAATCTAACACTATCTGTCATATTGAGGATGAGAGTGAGAGATGTCATTTGTCTTAGCCCACAATGATGTATTTAAGCCATCAGGCCTGTCAGAGTAAGTGAAATATTTGAAAAGAGGAGGAATCTATCTATCCAGCTACTGGAGTTCTGTTCTAGAAAAATCCTTTGTTTCAAGTCTGCATATGTAATTTCAGGGTCTGACTCTAACCAGGAGTAGAAAAAGACAATGGTTTAAATGAGTTTTTAAGTGTCACTTCCTGCGGTTTGACACTTTCTCAACTGTCAGCTAGCAGTTAGCTAGAATAGCAAGTCTGCTTCTTTGCACTGTAGCTAATGGCCTGAAGTCTCATAACTGTTACAAAGAGGGATAGGGTAAAGACAGCCTTCTGTGGCTATGACTCAGCTTCTTGCCACATAAACACTTGCACTAAAAGAGTGAGAAAAGGAAGATTTAACAGGAAATTAGCAGCACATTGCAGTGGAAGATAAGAACAGAAATGACAAAAGATTGGAGGAAGAAAGACAAGTGATGTGTTAACTGCCTTGTCTTCCCATATTCTCATCAGTGTATTGTATACAGTAGGTTTTATGAATCACTCAGTAGTTTACTGTAGAATAGCTGTTCCTTGCAGACCAAGTCTCTCAGAGCCATACTCTTGACTACTGAAATATAGTCTGGTCCACTTTGCAGCTTATTCTGTGTAAGAACCGCAAATAGAGACAGGAAAAGACTGACTAACTGACATGTCTTGCACTATACCACAATTCTGTTTGGTTTTACATACCATTTATGGGAGGGGTAATCTGAAAATTATGATACCACTCATTCAAATAATGCTGCAGCAGTCTCTGTTCAGTTGACCGATTATACAGAGACACAAGAAATTATGTGTGTTGGCTTTGATCAGAATCTGAATAACAATCATATCCATCCCATAGTAATTATTTCAAAAACATAACTTGGAAAACAAAGCATAACATACAGTATTTTTTGAGGATACTCTACTGAAAAGACGGGTTTACGGTCAATTTCCTTGCTGGTCTATGCTGGTTTGTGCTTGTAAATGCTGGTTTTTGCTGGTTTAGCTGGTGGACCAACATAGCCAAGCTGTGAAGCTGGTGGACCAGAGTGTTTTTTTTTCTGATGAAGTGAACCAAGTAGACCAGGGTTGGTTAAGCTAGTGAAGATTTAGTACCTGGTAGGTACATTAGCTCACAAGCAGGGTGCCTGGTTTACATGTTGTGTTGGTGCCTGAAAAAATAAACTCTGAATATCTTTCAAATATTGCATGCCATGAACCTCTCAAACTATGGCGAATCCAGTGATACGTTCTTCCCAGTGGCGTAACTACAGGAAGTGATGAGTATGCACTGGGGCCCCGGAATGGTTCGATAAAACACAGTGGGCAAGACAGCGATGAATAGAACCCCCTCCTCCTCAGAAGGCGAAAATGACCGACCTTGGGGGGCCCAACTGGTGCCTTGCGCTGGGGCCCTTAAGATCCACATTATGTCACTGGTTCTTCCCCAAAAGCTCTCATTGTAGCAGCCCTTATAAACACATAAGGTAATCTGATTGGTTAATATACCTTCAGCATGACTTTTGCAGACCCAAACGCACTAGCCAGTAAACAACAAGAACATCAGTTACAAGTTGTTCATAGAGATTGATGTTTCTCATCCACCCTCCACAAAGATACAATTTGAAGTGGGCCATCCAGCAACTCATAACCCCATTTGCAAACTTTTGTCTGCCACAAGTCCATAGATATCAAGACAAACCCCTTAAATACAAGCACCATAGAAACAAATCCCTCACCCTCAAAATGATATCATTTACACCTGCTCCTCACAAAGCTCTCAGATCAAGATGACATTGCGAGGGTTGGTACAGGCTGTAGAACCACATTACTGAATCTTTCTAAAACACGGAGGCACCTCTACAATATTAATGCTTCATACCACCAACAAAATGGTGCCAAAAACAAAAAAGCATCCAGTGAGCGACAGTTCTGTGGACAGAAATGCCTTGTTGATGAGAAAGGTCAACAGAGAATGGCCAGACTGGTTCGAATGACAAAGTCTACGGGAACTCAGATAACCGCTCTGTACAATTGTGGTAAGAAGAATATCTCAGAATGCTATTCTGAGATGCGGGTTGGCACTGTTTTGGCGGCACGAGGGGGACCTACACAATATTAGGCAGGTGGTTTTAATGTTGTGGCTGATCGGTGTAATTATCTTTCTAAGAAATAAATTCAACAAAATAAATTTCGAAATGCAGTTATCTGCTTTGGGAAAAAATTTCATAAAAGTATCAAGTAACTAAAATGGTGAATTCTGCAGAACACAAATTATGATTTTTAGAAGAATATCTCAGCTCTGGAGGTCAATTCAATGCAAATCAACAGGGTCCAAAACTCTGAAGCTTAAAAAGCACATAAAGGCAGCTTAAAAATAATCCATAACACTCCAGTGGTTAAATCCATGTCTTCTGAAGTGAGATGATAGATGTGGGTGAGAAACAGATCAATATTTCAGTCCTTTTTTACTATAAGCTCCACTTTTAAACAATCCTCCTAAGTGCTATTTTCTCCTAAGAGTTCTTCTTTTGTTTCTGGCGATTCACAATCTCCGTGCATATTGCCACCTATTGGGCAGGAAGGAGGATTTATAGAAAAAGTACTTAAATATTGATCTGTTTCTCACCCAAACCTATCATATTGCTTCTGAAGACATGGATTTAACCACTGGAGTCTTATGGATTACATTTATGCTACCTTTATAGGCTTTATGAGCTTCAAAGACTTGCATTGTACGGGCCTACAGAGCTGAGATATTCTTCTAAAAATATTTGTTTGTTGTCAGTAGAAGAAAGAAAGTCATACACATCTGAGATGGCATGAGGGTTAGTAAATGATGAGAGAATTTTCATTTTTGGCTGACCTATTCCTTTCAAAGTTTTTCTTGTCAGCCTTCTAGATGACCTTGGTGAACAATTTGCCAATTCCTCTTTTCAAAAACTGTGTTGTTGTACTGCCCACTTTCAGAGCCGATTGCCATTCCATAACTCCCCATTTTGTTCTTTTGAGATATGCTCTTGTGGATTTTCTAGTGTTGTAGGTTGTGTTCTTGTTGCAAGGTTACTTACCGTTCATCTTAATTTTTTGACAGACACCCTCACATTCTTCTCAAGTACTCTCTGATACAATGTGGACTTCATGGTTAACTCTATGCTGACAAGTTTGCCAGGCCCTAAAGCAAAAAGCAAACCTTAACAACAAAAGTTGCTAGGTAATTCTTGGATTTTGCCAAAAATCTAATTTTATTATTATTATTATTTATTTTTTAGATGTGAACAACACCTTTGGTTTGTCCGTCCAGTGAATATTGCTTCAGTATTTCTGATCTTCACTTTGGTGCTGTTTGTCAAACTTTACTTATGGATCTCTATTCCTTTTTTTTTTTTTTTGGAGAGCATAGGCTTCTTCCTTCATCGTAGGTGGATTTTAGTGGATTACTTGTATTAATGGAGAATTAGATGTTCATGCTTCTCATCTGTGTTGATATCAGACACACTGAAGAAGATCCTTGAAGTTCTCATGCTTGTGTATGTATAATATATGTATATATATGTATATGTATAATATATGCTTTTTTAAATGTTCAGAGTGGACGGTTATTTCTTTTTAAAGCCGCTCGAAACCAGCAATGTTTAAACTCTTGTTTCAGTGCAGTGGTTGATTGACATGCGAGGGGTGGCACTTCTTTGCTGTCCGGGATTTATACAGGATGGATTACTTTTTACACCTCAAATGTGATGTGGTCACATGCGTTTTTGACTACCTTCGTATGTGGTTTTTGTAATGCAATCACAAAATGTTTTAGACCCCGTTTAGACCTGCTTTTAGCGCTGACTACATGTGATTGGATCACCAAAAACACATCTTAATATTGTCACGGACCCATCTGACCCTTCTGCCACATTCACTTAACCTTCGCTCTCTCCTGATTACTAATCACCTGCACCTGTCTCTCATCACTTCGTCATGAGGCCAGGCGAGCGCTACAATGGGCCCATTCACTATGGGATCAAAACAGCCCCGTAACACAATCACTGGATAGCTTTATCCATCATTTTAAGGAAGTTTTTTGGACATCCTGAGGGTGACACATCAGCAGCTGAACAACTCCATAATTTCCGTCAGGGTAATAGTTCCATCACCGACTATGCTCTCAAGTTCCGCACTCTGGCAGCATCCAGTGGTTGGAATAAGGCCGCTCTCCTCACCTCCTACCGCCTGGAGCTCGAACCAAAATTGTGGCTGCATCTCACATCCTATGACGACCCCATGGTGTAAATTTTGGAGTGCTTCATCCAACTCTCCATGTGGGTAGCCAATCGAATGAAGACTTGCCTCGACGAGCTGCCCGCCGAACAGTCCCCGTCGTTTCCTCGACGGAAGTCCCCTTACCACTCTCCAGAACCTGATGGTGAACCCATGCAGTTAGATGCTTTTCGGCTTTCCCCGGCAGAGCGCCAACGTCGGCTGAACTAGGGTCTGTGCCTGTACTGTGGTGGTAAGTGACATGTAATATCTGTGTGTCCCATTTGTCCTCCCCGTTCACTGGTAAGTCACGTAATCGCTACTAAAATATGTGCCTCTCCTTTGTTTACCAGTGTAACAATAACTGCTCTTTGTTTCTCTTTATCAGTACCTGCACTCCTCGACTCTGGCTCAGCCGGAAACTTCATCTCGGATGCGCTCTGCCACCGACTCCAACTCCAAAGATGCTCATGTGACCCCAAGCTCCAAATACACTCCATAGTTAACAAGCCTTTGGGAAAAGGGATTATTCATTACTGTGTGGGTCCCATCAAACTCCAAGTAGGAATTTTACACACTGAAGACATCACCCTACCGGTTCTGGAGAGTTCCATCGCTGACATCGTATTGGGACGTCCGTGGCTCATTCAACATTCTCCAGTCATCTCCTGGTCTACCGGTGACGTCCTGAAGTGGGGATCCCAGTGATTTCCTTCCTGTTTTCCACATCTTCCCTCTCCTAGACCCAAGCTCTCTGCCAAGAAAACCTTAACACAACCTCCATTGAGAGCCCTACCACTTCCTTCCCTGTGGAAATCCCATCCTGCTATTCCCACTTTCAGGACGTCTTCTGCCCTCTACGCGCCTCACAACTACCTCCTCATTGACCATGGGACTGCGCAATAGACCTAATTCCCTGTGAACCAGTGCCTCGTGGCAAAATCTACCCTCTATCTATTCCTGAGCAAAAGGCCATGGAGGAATACATTGAGGAGACCCTCAATTAGGGGTACATCCGCCCTTCTACTTCCCCTGCTGCTTCGAGTTTCTTCTTCAAATCAAATCAAATCAAATCACTTTATTGTCACACAGCCATATACACAAGTGCAATGGTGTGTGTAATTCTTGGGTGCAGTTCTGATCAACATAGCAGTCGTGACAGTGATGAGACAGTACCAATTTACAATAACATCAAATTAACACAGCACAATTTAAACATCTGATATACACATAATTACACTCAACAATATACAAATAATAACATACACTGTACAGTATACAATACGCACTATATAGATACACATTATTCAATAAAAATAAAAAATATATAAAAAAGTATATATAGTAGTAAATATAGAATGTACAGTGTTGTACTGTATTGACATTCAGGCATAGTCAGTTGTTAAGAGAGAATATAATATAATAATAATATAATTTATGACAGTCCGGTGTGAGATATAAGAGTAAGGGTAATAAAGTGCAGTGCTGATGTATTTTGATCGTGGGAGATCAAGAGTTCAGAAGTCTGATTGCTTGGGGGAAGAAGCTGTCATGGAGTCAGCTGGTGCGGGTCCTGATGCTGCGATACCGCCTGCCTGGTGGTAGCAGTGAGAACAGCCCATGCTTTTTTCACACACCGCCTTGTATATATTTCCTGGAGGGAGGGAAGCTCACCTCCGATGATGTGTCTGGCAGTTCGCACCATCCTTTGCAGTGCTTTGCGGTTGTGGGTGGTGCTATTGCCATACCAGGCGGAGATGCAGCCAGTCAGGATGCTCTCTACAGTGCAGGTGTAGAACCGTGTGAGGATGTGGCAGTTCATTCCAAACTTCCTCAGCCGTCTCAGGAAGAAGAGGCGCTGATGAGCCTTCTTCACAACGACTTCAGTGTGGACGGACCATGTGAGTTCCTCAGTGATGTGGACACCCAGGAACTTGAAGCTGCTGACTCTCTCCACTGGTGCTCCATTGATGGTGATGGGACTGTGTTCTCTGTCTTTTCTTCTGAAGTCCACCACAAGCTCCTTTGTTTTACTGACGTTGAGGGAAAGGTTGTGCTCCTGACACCAGTGTGTCAGAGTGTGCACCTCCTCTCTGTAGGCTGTTTCATCATTGTCAGTGATCAGACTTACCACCGTCGTGTCATCAGCAAACTTAATGATGGCATTGGAGCTATGTGTTGCCGCACAGTCATGTGTGTACAAGGAATACAGTAGTGGGCTGAGAACACAGCCCTGTGGGGCTCCAGTGTTGAGGGTTAGTGATGAGGAGATGTTGCTGCCTATTCTAACCACCTGGTGTCTGCTTGACAGGAAGTCCAGGATCCAGCTGCACAGCAAGCTGTTTAAGCCCAGAGCCCTGAGTTTCTCATCTAGCTTGGAGGGCACTATGATGTTGAATGCTGAGCTGTAGTCTACAAACAGCATTCTCACATAAGTGTTCTTTTTTTCCAGGTGGGAGAGAGCAGTGTGTATTGTAGATGCAATGGCATCATCAGTGGAGCGGTTGTTGCGGTAAGCAAACTGCAACGGGTCAAGAGAGAGAGGCAGCACAGAGCAGATGTAATCTCTGATTAGTCTCTCAAAGCATTTGCTGATGATGGGGGTCAGAGCAACAGGACGCCAGTCATTTAAGCAAGTTATTTTTGATTGTTTTGGAACAGGCACAATGGTGGATGTTTTAAAGCATGTGGGGACTACAGACAAAGAGAGGGAAAGGTTGAAAATGTCTGTAAAAACACCAGCCAGCTGGTTCACGCACGCTCTGATGACGCGGCCTGGAATGCCGTCTGGGCCCGCGGCTTTGCGGATATTCACCTGTTGGAAGGATTGGGTTACATCCGCTACAGAGACGGAGAGTGAACTAACCTCTGTAGCTTCGGCTGCGAGAGCTCTCTCCACGAGGGCGGTGTTATGTTCCTCAAAATGAGCATAAAAAGTATTTAGCTCATCCGGGAGAGAGGCAGCGGTGTTCATGGAGGAGTTTTTATTCCCTTTAAAGTCCGTGATGATGTTAATTCCCTGCCACATGCTTCTAGAGCTGGTGGTGTTAAACTGTCCTTCAATCTTGCTCCTGTACTGGCGTTTTGTGGTTCTGACAGTTTTTCGGAGGGCATAACTGACTTGTTTATGCTCCTCCATGTTCCCGGAATTAAAAGCGGAGGTCCGCACATTAAGTGCCGCATGAACATCGTTATTTATCCATGGTTTCTGATTCGGATAGATCCGTATTGTTCTGGTCAGAACCACGTCCTCCACGCACTTTTTGATGAAACACATTACGCTATCAGCGTAAAGCTCGATGTTGTCATCAGAGGCGGACCGGAACATCTCCCAGTCCGTGTGATCAAAACAATCTTGTAGCGTAGAATCTGATTGGTCCGACCAGCACTGGATCGTTCTGAGGGTGGGTGCTTCCTGTTTCAGTTTCTGCCTGTAAGCGGGCAGAAGCAGAATGGAAGAGTGGTCCGATTTGCCAAATGGTGGGCAGTGGAGGGATTTGTAGCCATCCCGGAAGGGAGAGTAGCAATGGTCCAAAACTCGGTCCCCTCGTGTGTTGAAACTAATGTGCTGGTGGTATTTTGGTGTGGCTGATTTTAAACTGGCTTTATTAAAGTCCCCGGTCACAATGAACGCGGCCTCAGGGTACACGGTGTCCTGCTCACTTATACTCCCATACAGTTCCTTGAGTGCCCGGTCTGTGTCGGCTTGTGGCGGGATGTACACAGTAGTGATAATGACCGCTGTGAATTCCCTCGGTAGCCAGAATGGTCGACACAGAAGCATGAGAAATTCCAGATCAGGAGAGCAGAAAGACTTGATAGAATGTACGCTCCTCTGATCACACCAGGATTTGTTGATCATAAAACATACTCCACCACCTCTGCTTTTACCTGAGAGGTCTTTCGCTCTGTCCGCTCGGTGCACGGAGAACCCCGCGGGTTCAATGGCTGAGTCTGGAATCTCTGCAGACATCCAAGTTTCCATAAGGCAGATAATGCAGCAGTCCCTTGTCTCTCATTGGAAAGAGATCCGCGCTTTTAGCTCGCAGAGCTAAATGTTCAGAGACTGAACATTTGCCAGTAGAATAGTGGGTAGCGGGGGTCGACCCGTGTTTGTAAACAGCGGGTCGTCATTGAGGAATTTGAAGTCCGGTTTAAAGTGTGAAATTGCTGAACCAATGTCCAGAAGTGTTTGTCCGTCGTAGACAATAAGACAGACAACATCCAAGACAAAAAACATAAGAATTGTGAACAAGACAAACAAAACATTACTATGTTGTGTCGGAGCTCGCAACGCAGCAGCCATACTCGGCGCCATCTTGAGTTCGTAGCAAAGAAGGTTGGAGGACTAAGACCCTGTATCGACTATCACTCCCTCAACAAAATCATGGTCGAGTTCCGGTACCCACTTCCTCTCGTCCCTGCTGCTTTGGAACTGTTGAGAGGAGCCACTATTTTCACTAATCTGGACCTTCACAGCACGTACAACCTCATTCGGATTTGGAAGGGGGATGAATGGAAGACAGCCTTCGTGACTCCGACCGGCCACTATGAGTACCTGGTGTTGCCGTATGGCTTGGTCAACGCCCCCTACGTATTCCAGGGCTTCATGAATGAGGTGTTCCGAGAGTATCTCCATCGATTCATCCTCGTTTACATCGACGACATTCTAGTATACTCCCGGAACAAGGCCGACCATTGTCTACACGTCGCGCTTGTGTTGGAAAAGCTGAGAGAACTCCATCTGTACCTTAAGGCAGAGAAGTGTTCCTTTCATCAAACCTCCCTCCAGTTCCTGGGTTACATCATCAGCCCAGAGGACATTCAGATGGACGAGGGGAGAGTAAAGGCGGTGCAATCCTGGCCCACTCCTACTACCATCAAGAAGCTCCAACGCTTCCTCGGTTTCACCAACTTCTACCATCATTTCATTTAGAACTACAGTACCCTCTCTACTCCTTTAACCTCCCTCCTCAGAGCCAAACCCAGAACACTATCGTGGAACCCAGAGGCTTCACACGCCTTCCAACTCCTTAAGGACGCTTTCATCTCAGCCCCACTCCTTGTACACCCAGATCCTAATAAACCATTTGTAGTGGAAGTTGATGCCTCCATGAATGGCGTAGGGGCACCTCAGTCCCACTCCTTGTACACCCAGATACTAATAAATCATTTGTAGTGGAAGTTGTCCTTTCTCAGCAGCAGGGGCAACCATCTCTACTTCACCCATGTGCCTTTTTCTCCAGAAAGCTCTCCCCGGTGGAGCAAAATTACGACATCGGAAACCGAGAGCTTCTGGCTATCAAATTGGCCCTGGAGGAGTGGCAGCATTGGTTAGAGGGGGCTCAACATCCCTTTTTAGTGCTAACTGACCACAAGAATCTTGAGTACCTCAGAGAGGCTTGTCGCCACAACACCCACCAGGCACGATGGGCCCTCTTCTTCATGCAATTCAATTTCACCATCTCCTATCGTCCAGGTAATAAGAATTCCAAAGCAGATGCCCTTTCCCTGGATGATAGCATTTGCGAAGCCACCACCACTGAACCAGCTCCGTCGGGGTGCCCTGCCAACAAAACTTATGTCCCTTCCTCCCAGCGCTTACCACTCATTGACTCCATACACTCCTCCTTAGGCACTGGCCACCCTGGGACCAATAGGACCCTATCGCTTGTCCAGGACTGGTTCTGGTGGCCATGCATGGATAAAGATATCCGAAGGTTCATCCAGGGATGTCCGGAGTGTGCAATATATTGAACTCCATGACAACTTCCTACCGTTAAACTTCTTCCGCTGCCCGTCCCACGCCGACCCTGGTCACATTTAGGGGTCGATTTTTATCTCTGATCTGCCTTCCTCTGAGGAATACACCTGCGTTTTGGTTACCGTGGATCGCTTTTCCAAAGCCTGCAAATTAGTCCCTCTCAAGGGACTTCCCACTGCCCTCGAGACTGCAGAGGCGCTATTTAACCACATGTTCCAAAATTATGGCATTCCAGAAGACATAATCTCTGACCGAGGTCACCAGTTCATCTCCAGAGTATGGAGGGCTTTCTTTTCTCTCTTGGGAGTGACCGTCAGCCTTACATCTGGGTACCATCCACAGAGCAACAGGCAGACAGAAAGGAAGATCCAAGAGATCAGCCGCTTCCTCAGAACCTTCTCCCAACACCGCCAGAACCATTGGAGTTATTTCCTGTCCTGGGCAGAGTACGCACAAAACTCCCTACATCTACCAGCCCTCTACCAACCTCACACCTTTCCAATGTGTACTCGGCTATCAACCTCCTCTCTTCCCCTGGTCTGGAGAGGCATCTGATGTCCCATCTGTCGACCATTGGTTTAGAGAAAGCGAGAGGGTCTGGTACTTAGCTCACCGCCACCTGCAGCGAGCGTTGCATCACCAGAAATTCCATGCCGATGCCCGGAGGTCCCCAACTCCCTTTTACCAACCTGGGCAGAAGGTGTGGCTCTCCACGAGGGACATCAGATTACGCCTCCCTTGTAAGAAGCTAAGTCCCTGTTACATTGGTCCCTTTACCATCACCAGTCAAATTAATCCTGTCACTTACCTACTCCAACTCCCCCCAATATCATATCCACCCTACCTTCCACATCTCCCTTCTAAAACCTTACCACCCATCTCTCTCTCTTCATCCCTCAGAACCTAATTCTTTCGATGACCCCCCCCCCCACAGCTGCTTATACTAGAAGACGGACCGGTCTACAGAGTCCGAAACATCCTGGACTCCTGACGCCGCAGGGGTCGTCTCGGGTACCTCGTGGATTGGGAGGGTTACGGCCCCGAGGAAAATCTTGGATTCCTCAAAATCACATCCTGGACCCAACCCTACTCTCCAACTTCCACAATTCTCACCCTAACCGACCAGCTCCGCATGGACAGGGTCGGCCATGGCATCGGGAAACTCGTCCCTCTGGAGCGGTCCGTGGGGGGCGGGGGGGTAATGTCATGGACCATCTGACCCTTCTGCCACATTCACTCAACCTTCGCTCTCTCCTGATTACTAATCACCTGCACCTGTCTCTCATCACCACGTCAATCAGCTACTTATACCCCATTCTACTGTCAATCATTGTCTGGTCTCGACAAAGAATTCAGACTCATTTACCTGGTCCTCCAAGGAACTTCTTCTCAAGATTCCGAATTTTTCCACTCCACTCCTGCGATCCCGATCTCCCGACGATTCTTCTCCACTCCAGCGATCCTGATATATTCCATATGAACTTGCTACCTAGGAGCTCCCTTTTCTGGAATCTGTTTGAAAACAGTGGCTTAATTCAGAATCACATGCTACCATACTACTCTTAGTATTTCTGCTGTATCCATATACTGTATAAATAGCAGAAAAAGTTGTATGTAGAGTTGTATGATAGTACGCAAATTACACATTTCAGTTTAAAGAGAAACGCTGATTATAATGTTGTTTTATTAAATACTGAAAAAATTGTTCCATCTAATTCCACTGGACAACTCCATCCAGTATTTGTGTTTGCTATGTATTGTTTGAGCTAATTAGGACCTATTGTTCTTCTAAGGAGTGCGGGGGGGGGGCTCTGTAGCGCCACTTATAGATGGGAATGTTCGCAGGGCTCTGTAGCACATCCCTTTTGAGCTACCGTTACCAAACTTTTAAAGCCGGACAACTTTTGCGCTGACAGTCATAAGCTCCGCCCAACAGGAAGTTGCATCTGGAATTTGAAATACTCCTCCTAGGAATTTCATGTTACAGGTACCAAATGTGGGCGACATCATGCCAAGACATTGACGATGCTAAATAACGGATTTTTGATATATCGAACGGTGTTGCTATGACGACGCAATAAATTAATGTCAAAAAATGGGAAAAGGAAGTGTCTCATATCTTCTGCGTGCATCGTGTGATTTACATCAAAATTGAGCCAAATGTTTACATTTGCAGGCTGATTACATTGATGTGGCTATTGTGGGTCACAGTCATAGCGCCACCAACTGGCAGAAGGAAGTGTGGCACTTTTAACAGACTTTGAAATATCCCTCTTATGTTTACCTGAATTGCTTCAAAAATTTTTTGAATAAGGTCAAGACAGTGCAGATTTAAAATTCTGAAGGGATTCTTGATATCTTAAATAGTGTTGCCATGGCAACTCATTAAATGTCATTATTCCTTTTTATATATTCACATGTTTTTGGGGTACTTGGCATGCTTGAATTTTCATGATATTTTGCACACACATCAGAGTTGTCGGCCATTAGGCCTGGGCAAAAGTTAACACATGGGTATGGCTGGGGAGCTCTGTAGCGCCACATTTTGACAAAAGCGGTGGGGTCAGTTTCTTCTACGGTCACTAAATTTGCTATATATTGTTCTCATCAAGCCAGATAACTTTAAAAAGTATGTTTGGTAATGGGGGCTGATCACATTCATGCGGCTATTATGGGTCACGGTCATAGTGCCACCAACTGGCAGCAGGAAGTATGGCACTTTCAGCAGACTTTGAAATAACCCTCTAATGTTTACATTAATTGCTTCAAAATTCTTTAGAATAATGTCAAGACACTGCTAATGTAAAAGTTTAAAGGGATATTTGATATCTTAAACAGTGTTGCCACTGCAATGCATTAAATGTTATTATTCCTTTCTTTCTATATTTGGGTGTTTTTGAGGCACTTAGTGTGCTTAAAATTTTAAGAAATTGTGCACACACATCAGAGTATTTGGCCATTAGGGCTGGGCAAAAGCTCTGTAGTGCCCCGTTTAAAATGGACATGTAAGATGGCCTCTGTAGCACCCCCATTTTCACCTACAGTCACCAAAATTGGTACATATATAGTTCTCATCAAGCCAGACAACTTTTTTTATAATTATTAGCTCTGCCCAACTGGAAGTTGGCCATTTTGGATTTTTTGAATATTGCAGTCTCTGAAATTTTAAATACTCCTCCTATGGCACAAATGCTCTGTCATGGACTGTCACCACAGATGCTAAATTGTGAACAGATTTTGTATATATCAAACGGTGTTGCAATGGCGAGGCATTAAATTAATGGCGAAAAATGGGAAACAGGAAGTGTCTCATATCCTCTGTGTGCAATGTGTGATTTAGAACAAAATTTAGATTTATGTTTAGTCTTGGGGGCTAATCACATGGATGTGACTATTTTATGTTATGGTCTTAGCACCACCACCTGGCAGCAGGAAGTGTAGCTCTTATAACAGACTTTAAAATAGTCCTCTTATATTTACCCAAATTGCTTCAAAATTGTATAGAATAATGTCAAATGCCAAATGTATGTGTCCACCTTGCATTGTTTTCCGAAAGCCATCGGGTCGAAATGGACCCATGGTGCTTGGGCCCGTCATCACTGCTTGCAGGTATATTTAGAGGTTTCTTTCCCCATTAGCAACATGCTAACATCAAACTTGTGCTTTTGTACTAAATACCAGCATATATGAAATGCTGAATATAATGTTGTTTTATTTAATACTGAAAAGTATTGAGAATAAATTGTTCTATCGAATTCCAGTAGACTTTTTCATTCAATATTTATGCCTGCTATGTATTGTTTGTGCTAATAAGAGTATTGTTTTTCCATTAGCAACATACTACTGACAAACTTTACTGTGATCAACTGTTAGCAGAGTGTTAGCAGGTGTTAGCTGAGTCTCGGTTAGGGTGCCTAAGAAGTTAGCCATTAGAAGACTAGGCAGCTCACTTAGTTTTGAAAAGGAGCCATAATCTACCATTTTGTGGTCTGTTGATATGACTGTGCACCCTAAATATCCTAAATAATATTCCAGTCCTCTAATATAATTAGACAAGCTGCATTGCAAGATTTCTGCTTTTATTCAATATAACAGAACTAGGATGCTTCAGTGTTTGTATCACTCTGCTTGTCTGTGCTTGCAGCATTTTAGCCAGAAAAAAATACACTAACAAACCTGTCAAATGTTCTATGAAATGTAAGTTACTCAATATTTACTTTTTGTTTATTAAACTGTTATAAAAACTTGTTCAACTAAATAAAAGCAACATCACTATTCCAGCTGTGCTTTTGCACTGAATATTAGTACGGCTGTGATGCGGCTATAGGCATGAGCTGGTAGATATTCAGTAGAACTGCACCCTCTCTCATGTGACATTGCATAGTATTAGTACTTATGAATATAGATTTTTTAAGCTCTAATTTATAGCATTATTTGATCCACATACAGAAATTTTTAGCTCTAAATAATCACAATGTTAGATCCCCATACAGATATCTGTATGGATCACAAGGAAGCTACTGCATTTAGCCAAAAATGTGTATTTCATGGTTGATTTCTATGAGTACTTTGTAATAATACATGTTTAGTTCTATTTACATTATACTGATGCAAAGATAACACCTTTTTTAGACCATGACTTGCCGCCTCTAGCGTTACATACATATCTCAGTCTTAGAGTCAAAGAGAGTTTGTTTTACCAGAGGCTATGTAGACATGACGGTACAAACAGTCACTCTTCATCCAGACAGTAGCTTCGGAGCAATCTGAGGTTAAATGCCTCGCTTGATGGCACAATTTTGACACGTCAGTGGTATGACCTGAACTGTTCACCAGTTTTTGAATTGGTGGCCCAGATCTTCAACTATCAGTCCACACAATGCTCTTCTACTAATGTCGCTATCACCACAGTAAGTTCTGCCATGATATTTAATCTTTTTAGGACAATGCTTCACTTGGATCATGAAAAACCTGCACCTGCACCAACAACTGTTTCATAGTAATCAATAAAATAATAAATCACTATAAATGATTCAAACTGTAGCACTTTGCTGCTGTAGTCACCTTTAGATGTAATAAAATTGTTCATAAAAAGGTCCAATCCTGTTTTTGTTTTTTTCTGAGTGTACTACTTACTTATTTACATTACGTAAAGACTTAGCATTATGTAAAACAGTAGCCAGATAAGGTGTACTAAAAATTACAGGAATATATATATAAAAAAAAAAAAAAAATTCTCAATACTTAAATAGTAGTATATATATAGCAAATATACATCAAATAAAATATATGTACCAGAAAAGTTAAACTGCATCAGAGGTTACAGTAAGACTTTTTAGAGAAAGTATCTTGAAAATGAGTGTGTTTTTTCACTTCTTTTACTGTAAACATAAACCTCACAAAAAATATGTTATTTCTTATTGTGACAAGGAGGAGGGCGTGGCTGGGCCGTGAGGATACACGCCCGATGCTGAGTTGCCTAATCAGCGGGAGTGAGTTAAGGGAAGAGCCAGGGATGCCAGAGAGAGAGAAAAGAAATGCTTTTCTTCAGCTACCACAGTCACGCTGCCCACCCGTTCCTCAGCTGCTCCTCCGTCCCCTGGCGGACGACAGCCGCTCCTCCTTCCCCTGGCAGATGGCAACATCTCCTCTGCTTCCTGGCGGACGGCAGCTGTTCCTCCGCCTCCTGGTGGACGGCAGCGACTCCTCCGTCACCTGGCGGATGACAATGGCTCCTCCGCTTCCTGGTGGACGGCAGCTGTTCCTCCGGCTCCTGGTGGACAGCAGCGAATCCTCCGTATCCTGGCGGACGGCAACGGCTCCTTCTTCTCCTGGCAGACGGCAGCAGCTCCACAGCTTTCCGGTAGATGGCCGCGGTGAGTTCTCCCAGACAGCGTTCCCTTCCTCCTTTCCTGGGTTTCGGCACCAGTGTAACAGTTCGGGAAAGGAGGATGCGCGAACCAGAGTAACAAACAACAAAAGTTTAATCAAACAGAACATCAAACTGAAAACACAGCAACATAAACACACACACAGAGCGGCCACGTGTCTCTCTCTCTCTCTCTCTCTCTCTGGCGTCCCCGGCTCTTCCCGTATCTCCCTCCCGCTGATTAGGCAACTCAGCACCGGGCGTGTATCCTCACGGCCCGGCCACTCCCTCCTCCTCGTCACACTTATTTTCAAACCACATTTGCTCTGATGCTATTTTATTTTCAGTTATATGCAGTAAGCAAGCCAGACTATAATATCACAAATTATTTAATAAAGAATATGAGTTAATCATGAATAATAAATGTCTTTTCTGCAGCTGTCTGCCTTTTTTTAGTTTTTATATAAATATGTGTGTTGGTCCCCACATTGTGAAGATCAGCCAATGGTCCAACCAGGACAAAAGGTACTAAGAAATTGAATAAAAAAAAAATTAAAAAGAAATGCTGAAAGGTTTCTGTGATGGTTACATTTAGGGATGAAGTTAGGGTATAGAAAATATCATTAGCTCAGTATAAAAACATTAGAAGTCAATGGAAAGAGAGAGAGAGAGAGAGAGAGAGAGAGAGAGCGAGAGAGAGAGATGCTCTTTCAGGGTGCAGTGGATATCCTGACATCCTGCTGTTATCTCTATTCCCCCCTCATTCATTCAGTGAATGGGCTCACAACCAGGTTCCTGACCGCCGTTGCCACAGCGATCGTGTCAGACACATCCTACTTTTTTAATAATTACTCAACAAGGGAGACGAGGAGAGTGGAGGGCTCAAAAAAGGAAGAGAAGTCAGAGGAGAGGAAAAAGGAGGAAGACACTGCTGTGTATTTCCCCAGGATGGATGGAGGAAAAAGCAGATGATAAAAAAGGAAGGATGATCTATAAAAAGAGATTTGAATGTCAACAGCATGTCTGATCATGTCAAGTGAGCTACACTGCTTTTGTGCAGCTTGCAATGAAGCAAATTGCCCCAGGCTTGCTTATAGCCTTGAGCAAGAAACCCATTGTGAGGAACTATTTCCACATGGGGAGAAATCTCCATTCAAACGTGGCATGATCAAAAACACATCAGCATGTTTCATCAGAAATGACAAGGACACTGTTTGAGTTGATTGTTGAGTGTGCTCATAAAATCAGACATATTCTTGATGTGGCCAGCAAAATAAGTGTACTGATGTGAGGTTTCAGATAAAGAAAAGCAAGAGAGACATTGTCATGAAACTAGATGATCTTGTTGAACTGGATGATTGAAGTACTGAAGATATTACTCATCAGCTTTAATGAACTTAAAGGGACCTAGAGTGACCATTAGGTGTTAATGAAAATACTTATTAGGGATTTATGTGATGGTTCTTGGAAAATCAGGATAGATAGATAGATAGATAGATAAGTAGAAACAATGAAATACTGATCACATACTGTAAATATTCATAAGTGGGGGACTGAAAAAAGAAATGTCAAGAGAAGTTTATTTGCTCAGTGTGACACATCATTTGTCGACATGTTTAAACACACTATGAAGTGTTTCACATAGCTGAGAGAGTCTTAATAAAGCAAACACTCACACAGATGCGTCAGAGAGCTAATCGTAAAGTGTTGAAAACCTTAAATGACAGCTGTGACAAGGCACCTTAAACCACAACATCATCACAGACTTTGCTTTACTTTGAGTGCCTGTTTAGACTGATGGGGAGACAATGGACCTTTTATGGACGTTCAGAGCTGAAATATTCTTCTAAAAATCTTTGTTTGTGTTCAGCAGAATAAAGAAAGCCATACACATCTGGGATGGCATGAGGGTGAGTAAATGATGACAGCATTTACATTTTTGGGTGAACTATCCCTTTAAGTGTTTATTACAAGCAAGGCCATACCCATGTCTTGAACATTGGGGGGACTAAACCATTTTGGGGGTTGGGGGTCGCAGGTGTTGAGGTCACAAAAATAATGGTCCTCTTTTGTCATTTATTATAGTAAAGGTGCTGAATGCAATAATTTTCTGAATAAAGGCTTGAAATGCAATAAAGGGCCAAAATTGTATAATTTCTGGTTTTAAAAGATACATGTATTTTTAAAGTTCACACAGTACAAGACCAACACTGTGTCTACAATGCTAGCAATTTGCCTGTTTGTCATCTTTTCTTTCTTTTTTGTGCGGTCTCAAAGAAAAGACTAATATAATTTGAATTTCTTTTCATCGCTGATGTATCTGTAAAATGACATGACTGTGTCAGCTGGCGAGCAAAAAGAAAATACACAAAATTATTTACTGCCATCAAGCTGTCCCTCATTGTTTTTCCTCCCAATAGAATCTTAACACAGTCTTTTCTTCAAGAACCGGAACACTCCTCTTTTCTAAATAAATTATTTAGAAAATCTTTTTGATTTTAAATTATTACCTAATAATATTTGCATTAAGAATATATGACACTGTCCGGCCAAAACCTAAAAACTCAATTGAGGCCACAAGTCACATGTCTTACCATGTTCTAGTTATAATCTAAAGAGTGAAAACGCTCTACTTTGTGTTTTATTGAACATTATCTCAGACAATGTCAAGTGAATTTTCTAAAAAGCTCCTTCAAAAGCCTGCCAGATTACCACATTCATTCAATTCCTTTACAATATACACACATTTGCTGTTTGTCTTAAGCCTGATATGCTGAAAACGGCTCCGTTAATGTTTTCACATTCAAAATTATGAATGACATACGAATCATGTACTGTACATGACATTTTCAATTAAAAACGGCGAATTTCACCAAATGGTGAATAGTTTGCACCATTGGAAATTACTGTTGGTCGGTACAACGTTTCAATCATAAAACAGTAGCCAAATATTGCATGTTTAGCTAGACACTTACATCTCACATGACACTCTTAACATGAACTGCTAGCTGATGCATGCTGCGTGGCGATGGAATATTCCACGAGGTTCCCGCTTTGCGTCTTAAACTTGAGTCCCGCCTTCATCGATTTGACTGGCATTTGATCTCATATGACACTGACGAGTGGTGTTAGACAACTGAATGTGGTAAAAATTAAACTTTTATAAACCATTATGTTATTCCTGGCAAGAATTTAATGTCAGTTAAACAGAGGTGCATAATGAACTGCAGCAGAACAGCAACAAAGATATCAATTATTGGAGGGGACAATCTGGCCATATCTGATTAGTCCCCCCCGACTTGCCCCCCTCAATGTATATTGTGGTTACGACCCTGATTACAAGCTGGTATCATAGAATTATGTTATTGTATACATTTTTGTAAATGTATAAAATTATTTTTACATGGTTCGTTGTACATACCGCGGCAGTTTCCTGGTGAAATGAGCACTAGACGCGCTACAACAGCAATGAATTTTATTCACTGTCACACAAATCACGAATAAAATGGCAAATTATCAGTTCATAAACAATTTTTATAAACATAGTTTTTGCCCTTTTCCTCACATAGCTCTGTCTTATGACATCTAAACAGTATACCGCAAGACTTATCAGGCAATGCACTTTAAAGTTTGCATTACATAACCAACTATATTTAAAATGTGTTCGAACG